>NC_077232.1:225691584-225996437 GCF_027887165.1 Monodelphis domestica | reverse complement strand
CATTGGACTTCGAGTCAGAGAATGTGTATCCCATTCATGATTCTTTCACTTGGATAGGTGTGGGGTTAGACTTCTTTAAATCTCAATTTCCTTATCTATAAAATGAGCAAGTTAGTCTTGATAATTTCTAAGGTCTTTTCTAGTTCTAAGTGAAATATTTCATCTCTTTTGAATCTCTTAGGGAATGTAATACTATTTTTATATTAGTGGTTTCCCTAACATAGAAATGGAAGGGACCTAAAAGAGAAATCTAGTTCAATACTTCATTTTACAAAAGAGAAATCTGAAGCCCTGAGAAATTTAGTGACTTAGTCATGGTCACTCAGCAAAAAAAAAAAAACAAAACATAATTTGTGCCTATGTCCTCTTCCTCAAAAGTCTGCATTCTAATTGTCAGCAATGCAAAGCTCCAGGACAACTTGAAGGGATGCATGATGAAAAAGGCCATATACCACCATTGAAAGAACTGACAGACGCTGAATGCAGATTGAAGCATACCATTTTTTCATTTTATTTGCTCTGAGCATTTTTCTCTAGTTTAAGCAAAGTTTATTTTTCTTTTACAATATGATCAACATGGAAATATAACATGTTGAAATATTTTGTATACAGTATATATGTGCAACCTATATTATATTACTTGTAATTTAATGTAAGGAGGGAGGGAGAGAGAGACAGCATAGAATGGAAGATGTCAGAAAATGATTATTTAAAATTATTTTGATTATTTTTTTTTAATTTGAACCTTTTTTTTCTACTATACCATCCATTAAATCTTTCATTTCAAAATGTATCTGAGAATATTTTCTAAACTATTCCCTCACTCACTTATTTCCTGACTTCTTTGTCAAACACCCTCTCTATTCATCAAATCCATCTCCTCCTCTCAAATAATCTTGACTTTTCCCCTTGTTCCTTTGGTCATGATTAATTGGCTTTCCACCTTATTTGGGGCTAAGGGGTGGTGTCATATCTCTAAATCATTTACTTAGCAACCAAACCATCCACTTTCTAGCTCATCTTTACTTGTTGAATTATCCCATTAGAATCTAATCTCCTTGAGGACAGAGATTGTCTTGCTTGTATTCTTCTTTTCCATAATTAGCGCACTACCTACAAAATATAATTATTAAATACTTATTTGATCTATCTGTATATCCTTCCCCAATCTATCTATTTAGGTTATCCATCCATATCTATTTCCTTAAGTAATATATGATTTACTTAGTGAAGAGTACAAAGATAAGTGGTTATTTTTCTGAATTTTTGTACATTTTTCTGCCTTAGAAAACAAAATGCTAGTTACCCCAAGTTCAATATTTGACTTATACTCTTTTGCTATTTACTATTGCAATTAAGAAAATGAATTCACATACAGGCAGGAAAAGTAATTGCTAACTCACCTTTAACAGAATAATTCATTAAATTTACTCCCCTATTATTTCTGGAGTAATAATTTATTCTATTAATTGACATATTGGACAGAGCATTGATCTTTAAATTAAGAAATGTATGATTCTAATCCTGACTCCGCCAGCTTGTAGTAAAATGCCTCAGGTCAAATAATCCTCTGCATGCCTTGGTTTCCCCATCTGAAAAAAATGAAGAAATTGGATTCAAAGGCCCCTAAGATTCCTTCAGCCTCTCAATGTTTTAACTCAATTCTTCAACACACATCAGTCTTTGATGTGTAGTCTTTGATTAAGTGTAAAAAATAAACACTTAAAACAGTCATGGAATTTTAAAATAAGACACAGCCATAGAATATAGCCTTGTAAATGGCATATGATATGTATTAATGACTTGTTGTCTTTTGCTTTTCATATGGTGGGCACAAAAGATTCTATCCCATTATTTTAATGGAGTTTTACATGCTGAAGTTCTGCTAAAAAGAAAAAAATCAGCCAAGTACAGATTTATTTTATATACCTTTCACATCTTTATGTAAGGTTTGGAGGAGATATAAAATATTTTCTTTGAAAAGAGCCTGTAGGCAAAAAAACGGAATGGGGATTACCACCTGGGAAAATCTATATTTTCATTTTAAAGCTCCTTCTTAGAAATCACCTTATGTTCTCTATTGATATATATGTATAGATATTCAGAAGCCCTGGTTATACTGTGTTAGGGTTACCAATTTAAATAGAAGAAAGTTTGACAAGTCAAAAGTTGAAATATTATACTTTTAAAGTGAAGAACTTTTTCTGTTACCAATCATTTAAGTAAAAGGAATGTTAAAGGAGAAGGAATAATTGTTCATTTGGAAACAATTTTAGTATACTTTAATATGTTGCCTTAATATTTCACTATGGTTGATTTTTACACTTAATTTCTTCCCAGCTTTAAAGAGTAACAGCTAAAAAAGAGAGGGAAGAAAGCAAAGAAAAAGAAAAAAAATTAGAACACAATAGGAGGAAAGAGAGAAATTGAGCTAAAAACCAGATAATTAGGATTCAAATCTCTGATCATGCATTATGGTGATAATAGCAAAGTAATTGACATCATAATAAAATGTTATGGGTTTCACTTTCAAAGAAATTATATCTAAATCACCAATTTTATATATTTAAACATCTATTCTCTAGCATTTTCTAAAGCAATTCCCCAGAGTGGAGATGAAACTGTTTTAGAGGAAAGCACCTTAATTGAAATAAGGTGTTAATATGGGAAAGCAAAGGTTTGTAAATGGTACTACTTTTGTCAGGTTCCAAGGTTTTATTACATTTGCAAACAAAAATTGTGGAGAAAATATACATTCATCTGAGTGCTACTGAACTGGAAGGCAAGAGTTCTGGATTCCTGTGCTGACTACAGCAACTACTTAAATCAAGTAACTTTCATGCTTTTTGTCTCAGTTTTCCAATCTGTAAAATGAGAATCATAATGCCACTTTACCTTCCACACAGAGGTATTTTTAGTATTAAAAAAGAAGTAAAATATCATTTGAAATAAAATCCAAAAGTTTGTTATCATCACCTTCCTCCTCATCAGATATTAAATAAGCGTTATTTTATGGCTATTTTGTATTAATAACCTCGGACATAGAGATGCAAAGACAAAAATGAAATACTTTTTCTCCCTAAATGGCTTACATGAAAAGAACATGTGAATACATAAACAAAAGGAGACATATACAAAATTATTTCTGGGACAAGGGTTTACTGACATATTGGGGAAAGTCAGGAAAAGCTTAAACAATTTTTTAAGAACAAAGTATAAATGAATTACAAAATTAGTCTCCAAGTAGACTAATAATATTTTATTTTAAAGAGGGATAGCTTTCATGATGTGAAAAGTGGCTACAAATATCAACTTCTGTATTTTTGTTTAAGTAAGATTCAGATTTTTAAGTTGTGTAACTAACAATTGTGAAACTACTTGAGATACCAAGATGATTTATTTCATTTTTGATGTAGTGGTTTTAGTAATAATATCACATATTAGTGATAGAAATAACAACAAAAGGAAAAAGACTATGCTAAAGTAGTCTTATATGGAATATACGTACAAGGATGTAGCATATCAGAGTACCTAAATATTTTCCCTAATCAGTAAAGATGTAGGCCAATTTGAGATGAAGCTGGAAAAATTAGTGGTTACCTAACATGAATGTTACATATATATATAAATATGTAAAAATTCATATATTTATGTACTCACAAATCAGAAGGCCTTTATATATCAGCAGTAGGATGGTCTTCTGTTATACACAACCCTACTAGACCAAACTATCTGTGTAGTGATGACTGAAGGTTACCTTTGATTCTTTATTTGCTAATGGATTATCTACTAAATGCACATATCCCAGAGTGATACACAATTTATGTGTTATCTTTTATTAACTCTGAATTACTTTTCAGAACTTTTACAACATGATAGTAGTTGAATAGATTTTCTATGAAGGCAGGGCAATGTGAAGGGCATCAGAGTATTTTTAGAAGTTCTGTGACTCAACTTCTTAACTGGACTAATTTCCAGTGTCTCTTATTTAGTGATCTAATCAACTCTTCACTTTTTCTCTAAGTGTTGTGAATGTGACTCTCAAATATAGTTCCATATCTTGAGCTTAATGTGTGAGTTCCAGATACTATTTCAAACTACTATTTCAGTGGAATGTTCATAACACTTCAAATTAAATATTTAAAATAGACTCAAAGGATATTGATCTGGGAAGCATAGAACAAAGTCTATTAGTGGGGTAGGAAATCAGGGTAGAGATTATACACAGATAATTTAAAGAAAAAACTCTATTTATCTGGGGGTTATTTTAGTTTAAAAAGCATGACCTAGACTTCTTGAACTATTTTAAGAAAGGTGTAGGGGAGAATGGTATGTCTGCTGGAATTTTGTTTTGTCAAAGAAAAAAGGTGAAATATCTAATCCATTTTTTCTTTAAAAGCAAATTAACATCTAATGGAGGGGAGATAAAATTAACAGTTACAGTATTGAAAGTTAATAGGAAAAATTCACAGCATAAAAAAAGGAGTTGCAAAATGAATTTTAAAAAACAACCTAACAGAGGTGTTCATCTTTTTAAAATACATAAAAACACATTTCTCTGACATTAAGTTGGGGAAAGGTGGACTCTAAGGTAATACATAATCATACAAAATCAAAGTAAGGCAGATCGAGTATTTTTAATTTTGCATCTGATGAATCAAAATAGCAGCAATTAAAATTATCATGTACAGAAGAAACCAATAAAATGAATATTGCAAGGAAAGATAAACATGAAACTATACTGTTTTAAAAGTATAAATGAAGCAGTATCAACATTTAGTATATTTATATGCTAGTGACACCTATAAATACTGAACTACTATAAAATAAAAGGAAAAATGAAATGTTAAAACAATAGTTGTTGATAAATTTAACATGCCTCTTATGATCATTGAAAAAGAGAAAGTTCAACAAGAAGGAAACTAAGAATTTTTTAAAATGCTAGGGGATTTGCAATCATGATATCTGACAAAGCCAAAGGAAAAATAGACCTGATTAAAAGGGATAGGGAAGGCAAATATATTTTGTTAAAAGGGACTTTAGATAATGAGGAAATATCACTAATCAACATGTATGCACCAAATAGTATAGCACCCAAATTTCTAATGGAGAAACTAGGAGAATTTAAGGAAGAAATGGACAGTAAAACCATATTAGTGGGAGATTTGAACTAACCACTATCAAATATAGACAAATCAAATCAAAAAATAAATAAGAAAGAGGTAAAAGAAGTGAGAGAAATCTTAGAAAAATTAGAGTTAATAGACATATGGAGAAAAATAAATAGGGACAAAAAGGAATACATTTTCTTCTCAGCACCACATGGCACATTCACCAAGATTGACCATACACTAGGTCACCGAAACATGGCATACAAATGCAGTAAAGCAGAAATAATAAATGCAGCCTTTTCAAATCATAAGGCAATAAAAATATTGATCAGTAAGGGTACATGGAGAACCAAATCAAAAATTAATTAGAAATTAAATAATATGATACTCCAAATTCGGTTAGTTAGGGAACAAATCATAGAAACAATTAATAATTTCATCGAGGAAAATTACAATGGTGAGACATCATTCAAACTTATAGGATGCAGCCAAAGCAGTAATCAGAGGAAAATTCATATCCCTGAGTACATATATTAACAAACTAGGGAGGGCAGAGATCAATTAATTAGAAATGCAAATAAAAAAACTTGAAAGCAAACAAATTAAAAGCCCCCAGAAGAAAACCAAACTAGAGGTCCTAAAAATTAAGGGAGAAATTAATAAAATCGAAAGTGACAGAACTATTGAAATAATGAATAAGACTAGAAGCTGGTACTTTGAAAAAATAAACAAAATAGACAAAGTACTGGTCAATCTAATTAAAAAAGGACATAAGAAAAGCAAATTAACAGCATCAAAGAGGAAAAGGGGGACATCACCTCTAATGAAGAGGAAATTAAGGCAATCATTAAAAATTACTTTGCCCAATTATATGGCAATAAATATACCAATCTAGGTGATATGGGTGAATATATACAAAAATATAAACTGCCTAGATTAACAGAAGAAAAACTAGAATTCTTAAATAATCCCATATCAGAAAAAGAAATCCAACAGACCATCAAAGAACTCCCTAAGAAAAAATCCCCAGGGACTGATGGATTCAAAAGTGAATTCAATCAAACATTCAAAGAACATCTAATCCCAGTATTATACAAACTATTTGACATAATAAGCAAAGAAGGAGTTCTCCCAAACTCCTTTTATGACACAAACATGGTACTGATTCCAAAACCAGGCAGGTCAGAAACAGAGAAAGAAAACTATAGACCAATCTCCCTAATGAATATAGATGCAAAAATTTTAAATAGGATACTAGCAAAAAGACTCCAGCAAGTGATCAGAAGGATCATCCACCATGATCAAGTAGGATTTATACCAGGGATGCAAGGCTGGTTCAATATTAGGAAAACCATCCACATAATTGACCATATCAACAAGCAAACCAACAAAAATCACATGATTATTTCTATACTTGCAGAAAAAGCCATTGATATAATACAATACCCATTCCTATTAAAAACACTAGAAAGCACAGGAACATAGGGTCCTTCCTAAAAATAATAAACAGTATATATCTAAAACCATCAGCTAATATCATCTGCTTGTGGATAAACTAGATGCATTCCCAATAAGATCAAGAGTGAAACAAGGATGCCCATTATCACCTCTATTATTTGACATTGTACTAGAAACACTAGCAGTAACAATTAGAGGAGAAAAAGAAATTTAAGGCATTAAAATAGGCAAGGAAGAGACCAAGTTATCGCTCTTTGTGGGTGACATGATGGTCTACTTAAAGAATCCTAGAGATTCAACCAAAAAGCTAATCGAAATAATCAACAACTTTAGCAAAGTTGCAGGATACCAAATAAACCCCCATAAGTCATCAGCATTTCTATATATTTCCAACACAGCTCATCAGCAAAAACTAGAAAGAGAAATCCCATTCAAAATCACCTTAGGCAAAATAAAATACTTAGGAATCTATCTGCTGAGACAAACACAGGAAATATATGAACACAACTACAAAACACTCTCCACAAAACTAAAACTAGACTTGAGCAATTGGAAAAACATTAACTGCTCTTGGGTAGGATGAGCCAATATAATAAAAATAAACATCTTACCCAAACTTATTTATCTATTTAGTGCCATACCCATTGAACTTCCAAAAAATTTCTTTACTGATTTAGAAAAATACCATAACAAAATTCATTTGGAAGAACAAAGAATCAAGGATATCCAGAGAAATAATACAAAGGAAGGGGGCCTTGCAGTCCCAGATCTCAAACTATATTGCAAAGTAGCAGTCATCAAAACAATTTGGTATTGGCTAAGAGACCAAAAGGAGGTTGGTGGAATAAACTTGGGGCAAGTGACCTCATCAAGACAGTATATGATAAACCCAAAGATCCCAACTCTTGCGACAAAAATCCACTATTTGATAATAACTGCTGAGAAAATTGGAAGACAGTGTGGGAGAGACTAGGTTTGAATCAACACCTCACACCCTACACCAAAATAAATTCAAAATTGGTGAATGACTTGAACATAAAGAAGGAAACTATAAGTAAATTAGGTGAACACAGAATAGTATACTTGTCAGATCTATGGGAAGGGAAATATTTTAAAAACATGCAAGACTTAGAAAGAGTCACAAAATGTAAAATAAATAATTTTGACTACAACAAATTAAAAAACTTTTGTACAAACAAAATCAATGTAACTAAAATCAGAAAGGAAGCAACAAATTGGGAAACAATCTTCATAAAAACCCCTGACAAAGTTTTAATTACTCAAATTTACAAAGAGCTAAATCAATTGTACAAAAAATCAAGCCATTCTCCAATTGATAAATGGGCAAGGGGCATGAATAGGCAGTTTTCAGATAAAGAAATTATAACTATTAAGAAGCACAAGAAAAAGTGTTCTAAATCTCTTATAACCATAAAGATGCAAATCAAAAGAACTCTGAGGTATCACCTCACACCTAGCAGATTGGCTAACATGACAGCAGAGGCAAGTAGTGAATGCTGGAGGGGATGTGGCAAAGTAGGGACATTAATTCATTGTTGGTGGGGTTGTGAATTGATCCAACCATTCTGGAGGGTAATTTGCAACTATGCCCAAAGAGCGATAAAAGACTATCTGCCCTTTGATACAGACATAGCACTGCTGGGTTTGTACCCCAAAGAGATAATAAGGAAAAAGACTTGTACAAGAATATTCATAGCTGCACTCTTTGGTGGCCAAAAATTGGAAAATGAGGGGATGCCCTTCAATTGGGGAATGGCTGAACAAATTGTGGTATATGTTGGTGATGGAATACTATTGTGCTAAAAGGAATAATAAAGTGGAGGAATTGCATGGAGACTGAAACAACCTCCAGGAATTGATGCAGAGTGAGAGGAGCAGAACCCAGAAAACATTGTCACAGTGACTGATACACTGTGGTACAATCGAATGTAATGGACTTTTCCATTAGTGTAAATGCAATGTCCCTGAACAATCTGCAGGGATCTAGGAGGAAAACACTATCCAAAGCAGAGGACAAACTGTGGGAGTAAAAACACAGAGAAAAACCAACAGCTTGACTAGAGAGGTCAAGGGAATATGACTGAGGAGAGACTCTAAATGAACACTCTAATGCAAATACCAACAACATGGAAATGAGTTCAAATCAAGAACATATGTGATACCCAGTGGAATCATGTGTCGGCTTTGGGGGGGGGAGGAAAAGAAAATGATCTTTGTCTCTAATGAATAATGTTTGGAAATGATCAAATAAAATATTGTTCAAAAAATGCTAGGGGAAAAAACATTGCTAAAAAATCAAGGGTCTGCAAATAATAAATTATGAAGCTTTGTAATGCTAGTATATACAGATATCATAAAATATACAATGGAAATCATTAATGTTAAATATATCTTTTTCAGATTAGAGTAAAATAAAATTACATTCATAAAAAGATATATAGATAAAATATAATAGATAATGGCAAAGAAATACTAAATGAAGCAACATAAATAAGTTAAAGAACAAAACATAGACACTGTGAATTATTATATGAGAAATTGTTATAACTGAGAAAAGAAAATACTTGTGAAATAGAGCAAAACTGAACACATGTATAAAATAGAAAGAGAGGCATATAGACAAAAAGACAAACAGAGACAAAGGTAAGGAAAGGGCAAAGTAGAGAGGGAGGGTAGAAAGAGAGAAATTATGAATTTAACACTCAATCTTAAAACTAACAAGTAAATATGAGATAAGAACAAAATGATCCCTTTGTAATTAAAGGAATTTAAAAGATAAAAATGTAAAAGATCACTGAATTGATAAATAAAACCACCTTTTTGTTTTGCAAAAAGAATATAGATAGTTTTTTTAAATAATCAGAGATGTAAAGAAGAAATTGAAGAAAGAGAGAAATGATGAAGAAAGTGGATAGGAGACAAGAAGAAAGAAAAGAAAGAAAGAAAGAAAGAAAGAAAGAAAGAAAGAAAGAAAGAAAGAAAGAAAGAAAGAAAGAAAGAAAGAAAGAAAGAAAGAAAGAAAGAAAGAAAGAAAGAAAGAAAGAAAGAAAGAAAGAAAGAAAGAAAGGAAGGAAGGAAGGAAGGAAGGAAGGAAGGAAGGAAGGAAGGAAGGAAGGAAGGAAGGAAGGAAGAGAAGGAAGAAGAAGGAAGAAAGAAAAGAAAGAAAGAAAGAAAGAAAGAAAGAAAGAAAGAAAGAAAGAAAGAAGAAAGAAAGAAAGAAGAAGGAAGGAAGGAAGGAAGGAAGGAAGGAAGGAAGGAAGGAAGGAAGGAAGGAAGGAAGGAAGGAAGGAAGGAAGGAAGGAAGGAAGGAAGGAAGGAAGGAAGAAAAAAGAAAGGAAGCAAGAAAGGAAGGAAGAAAGAAACAAAAACAAAGAAAGAAACAATTTAGCAAATTTCAAAAATAGAAGGTAGAATTAAAAATAACAGAAAAAGGAAAATCATCAGAAACTAATATATATACATATCTATATATACACATCTAAAATAATGAAAGTTATACAAACTAAATGTAAATTAAATGCAAATATGCAGGGATAGCTAGGTAGCTCAGTGAATTGAAAGCCAGTTCTAAAGAAATGAAATGTTGGATTCAAATATGACCTCAGATACTTCCTAGTTATGAGACCCAGGGCAAGTCACATAACCTCCACTGCCTAGCCCTTATCACTCTTCTGCCTTGGAAGCAATACACAGTATTGCTTCTAAATAATATAAAAAGAATATAGTAATAATTTAAAATTTAAAATATACAAAGCATAAGAATAAAATTCTTTCTTTTATTATGGGATATATGTGGATATAACAAAAGGTAGTGTTATTTGTAATGAGAAATAGTAGAAACTTTTCATTAACAGAAAAGATAAAACAAGGGTCTTATAGAATTAAGGATTTAAAGTAAAAAATATTAGTAATAGAATATAATGTCATATTTTCCAACAGACTGTGATACCCAGGAAACGTTTTAATGGAGAATGTAGTATTCACATAAAACATTTTAAAAAGGATCGGATTTCATCAGGTAAAGAGGAATTCATAATATCTGTGGAATATATTTAGAATTATAGTTTGGGATATTAGAAGTTATGTTTTCTCATCTGAAATTCCTAAAGGCAGATGGTTTAGGAGTTTCTTTTTTTCACAATTCTGTCCCCATGAGACAACTAGAACCGGAATCACTGTATCTCCAAAATACTATTGGTAGCTGTTAAGACTCAGCATTGGGATTCTAAATCTGAGTGTAAGACTCCAGGGGCATATTAGAGATGCGAAGCTGGATGTCCAGAACAGAGATTACAAGAGGCTTGTAGAATCAATGAATTCCAAAAGTCATTAACAGAGGTTCTCAGGCAACTTTTATAGGGAGGAAGGAAAACTGCAAGTGAGACAGCAAACATTAGTTAGCAATAGAAAGCAAATCCTAAGCAACCCCAATGGTTGGGCAAGGAAGAAGCAGGAGATAGCAAGTAAGTTCAGCAGTGGGTTATGAGGAATGGGAAGGTCAGGAATTACAGAGAGTAGTGGAACTTTGCTAGTACAAAAAGAAGTTTAAAGAAATCCATAGTGCTAAAGAGCGAGATGAGATAACCAACGTAAAAGATGATAGGATATTTCTGTCGATATATCAGTGGCAAGAAAGGTGAGCCATCTCTCCACTTAGTATGTCAATTCATAAGTAAGTGATTTTCTTAGATCATATATATGAACTGAAGGCTACCTTGTCTTTTCAGTGAGAAAGTTATGTCTTCGATAGAATATAGCCTTCTGATAAGTCCACCATGGAATTCTTCACCAGTGGCAATTATGGAGAATGACACCGGAAACTGGTTTTCTTGTTATCTTTATGTTCCCAATTAACATCTTAAGTGATGAAGGAAGCCCTTCCCAGTTCCTGTTAATACCTTCCCAGTTAGTTAATCTCTAATTGATATTTTACATATCTTATCTGTGCATAGTTGTTCATATGTTGTCTTTCCCATTCGTTTTTGAGTTCTTTGAAAGCAGGTACTATTTTATACTTTTCTTTATGTTTTCAGAGATTAGCATATCACACAACAGGTTGATTGACTGACTCACCTTGTTTTATATTAAATATGAGAATTAGCACACTCTTCCCCTCTTTATCCAGGATAATCTATAGTCCTCTGATTTCAAAAATATGTATTAATAAATTTATATTTTATTAATAAATATATATATAATTAGAAACTCTCATGATAATAATATTATGGCACATAGATATAAAACTAAAATAATTTTAGAGATCAAATAGTAGAATTATATTTTCTATATAGATGAACTAATAGATGAACTATATTCATCTTTTACAGAAATGGAAATTGAGGCAAAGAGATGTTCTGACTTCCTTAAAGTCACACAACTAGTGCATGGTATATCTGAAAGTCAAACATACTTTAAAAATTCCTGTTTTACACTAAACAGTCCTACTGTGCACAAATACATTTCATTATCTTTGCCATTTCTAATTTGAGATTTGTGGTGGGGACTAATGGGATTTAGCACTAATGTTGATAGAAGTTGATAAAAAAAATTAATGAGGAAACACTGACAATTATCTTTAAGCATCCCTGAATACTTTAAAAGACCCCATTTATATATGAATAATTAATCATTCTTCGATACCCATAGACATGTACCCTGGAGTTTTATAGTTAAAATTATTGCTCTCTTTGCCTTTGCACAGGATTTTACATATGCCTGGAAATGCACTCTTACCTCATCTCAGCCTCTTAGGATCCTATGATTCCTTAAGATACAACTTGGTTTATGATGATCAACTGTGAAATCCTTAACTATTATCAGCATGGAAGGATCTAAAATAACTCCAAGAGACTCATAATGAAAAAAGCTAGCAATCACCATAGAAGGAAGCAATGGAAGCTGAATGTAGATTGAAGGAAACCATTCTTTCTTTTGTGAATTTCTTTATTTCTTATATGAACAATATATGTCTTCTTTCTATTTTCGTTTCTCTAATCAAGAGGGAGTTAGAACACTTTTTCATATGCTTATTGTTAGTTTTTATTATTTTCAACTATTTGTTGATTGGGAAATGACTTGATTTTTTTTTTGTAAATTTGACTTAGTTCCTTATATATTTAGGAAATTAAATCTTTGTCAGAGAGTTTTGTTATACATTTTTTCCAATATGTGTTTTTTCACAACACAATGAATATGGAAATATGTATTGCATGATAGCACATGCATACTATATATGATATTACCTGCTATCTTGGGGAGGGATGAGAGGAGAAAAGAAGGGAAGGAGAATACATGGATCTCAAAATGTCAGAAAATTATTATTGGAAATTGTATATACATATAATTAGAGAAATATATTCTTTAAAAGGACTCAATTTAGTGGACCTGAGCTATGGAAAAGCTTTCTAGTCTCCCATAGTTGGTAGTGCTCCTTTCCTTCTGAAATTGTGTTTTGGTTAATCATTAGTGCAAATGTTTTCATATCCCTAGCCAACACTCCTGCCAGTTGAACATAAGATCTTTGAGGACTAGGATTATTCTAGTCTAATACTTATTATAGTACCTTCAATTTAATTTTCCAAGAATTTATTAAGAACCTTCTCTATACTAAGCTTTCGGCTATATGCTGGCAATGCAAGACAAAAAAGAAAACAACAACAAAAATTGCCTTTGAGCAACTTGCCTATTATTAGCTTATTGAATTGTATGTACTAACAAGATATAAAATTATATCAACTGGAAATTAGTCTATAATTCAAATTTTTCATAAATTGCAAGAGGCCATTTTCCCAATCAGTCTATAATAGTAGATTTTGACTAGATTTTGTGTTATTTTATCATGTTTCATGACTATTGTGCATCTAGGTTTTTATGATTACTAACATTCTATCTGGCATATATTAATCACTTCATAACCTTTGAATTATAATTTTATCAAGAAACAGTCTTACAACATGATATACATGGAAAAGGGTATTGTATAATAATATGTGTACCACCTACATCACATTAACTGCCATTTTGGGGAGGATGCAACAATGGCAAGGAGTGAGAGAACATGGAGTGTAAAAAGTCAGAAAATTATTATTAAAAATTGAACTAATACATAATATTGGGGGGAACTTAAAAAATAATAGCTATATGACAACATGCTTAGTATCCAAATATGGAAGAGAATATATTAACAGATAAACATCACATATTAAATTAGCATCTCCAATGTTAAAGAAGACAAGATATAACTTAACTTTTAGAAAATAATCTCTAACTCTGTCCTATGGTCTTAACTCTAAATCTAAAGATAATTGTTTGTTCTAGGGATGTCAGACCTTTGGCCATTTCAAAGTCTCATTCACCTGTACTGTGATGGTATATAAAATTCTATGAAACCATCTTTAAAGAGTACTCCTTTGTAGATAAAGACACTTTTTATTGAAATGCATTCAATAGAATCCATTCCACCGTGAGCTTTCTAAACCTCAATACTTGTAACACAATTGATTGAATTAGTGTGTTTGTATTACTACTGACATCTAGAATAATTGGCATCTAGATATCCTTAATATCTAGAATAATTCTCTTGACACTAGTCAACCAACCAATGCTATTGCTATTGATGATGAGATAAAGCATATATAATCATAACAACTCAGAAGTGGCTTTTAAATTAGTTTGAGTAGTACTGAAATTCATTTGCTCATAGAAAATGAAACAAAGCAAATGCATGTTTACTTCTCATTCAACATTACTAAGTGTCTTTTTAAAGGGTTTCAATTATTAAAATGTTCAATTTAAGTACAGTTAAGTAGAAGATAGTCTTACATGGTGTCTAATATCTGAATACTTTATAATAGAATTAATTAAATAACAGTTATGCTTTGGGTCTTTGTAGGTGAGGCCAGTCAATATGCACTTAGCAATAGCTTATACAAAGCCTAGGATGTTAAAATTCCCCCACAAAAGGATACAGTATTAGTTAAAATAAAAGGAAGAAATTGGGGTTTTCTTTATATATTCAATCTGTATCATAAAGGGAAAAAAGAACTTTCTAGAACCAATTCATTATTTTTCTCAACTGCATTTGGAATCAGGGGACTTGACTTCATAGCTCATCTTTACCTGTTTCACTGTGGGCAAATCATTTGACATCTCTGGATCTCAGTCTTCTCATGTATAAAATAAGAGGATGGAACCTGCTGGCATCTAAGGTCCTTTTTATATTTAAGTCTATGACAGTGTGATTCTATGTTCAGTCATTTCTCTTTTGAATATAGGAATTAGATAAGTTTTTTTTTTAATTGGGCTATTTTGAAGATATTCTTTCCCCCCTGTTTAGGCATAAACAGTATTATGTACTTTCAGTGACCTTACTTTAATTTAATCTTCTTTTGTTAACCTTTTCACTTTAGGGTTTTATTTATTAGTTTATTTTTCTCTCTTACTTTTTATCTGGTTATATAGTTTCCAGTAATGTTTTCTCAAATAGAATCCCCTTTCCTCTCCTCCCCACCTTCAGCTAGTCCTTTCTGTTAGTATTTTTATTCCATTTTTGTACGCCATTCTAAAAAGGATTTTTCTCACTATCTTCATGATAATCTTTCCTTGTTTTCTCCTCTAAACTGCCATTCTCTTGTTTGGTTAATGATGCCTATAATTACCTGTTCACTCTATTTTTTTTTTATCTTTCACATGCAATTGCAGCTTCCAAAGTATACATTTACACTCACCTCTATGGATACTCTCTATCACTGTCTGTAGGGTTTGTTCCAATGATTACTCTTTTTCTACTTGTGTCTCCTTCTTAGGAAAAATGTCAATTATTGCAAGTGTCAGAGAGGAAAATGGCCCCATGCTAGGGCCCCTCTCCCTCCATGTCCCTGATTATGGAATCTATCACTGATTTATGCTCTCCCTTGTTGACCTTTAGTTCCGCATTTGTCTGGAAATCTCTTCCCTTTGTCCAAGCTCTACCACATCTCCAGGTGTCAATTTCTCCCAAGTGATTTGATTCATTCCCTCCATTCCTCATGTGAAACAATAGATATCATCCAGTGGAATCTCATTTCACTGACCATGTCTCTTCATGCATAGGAATATTTATTGTGGAATCCCTTTTTAGTAAAGCCTGCCTCCTTTTCCCTTCTTTTTCAATATTTCCCTCCTCTTTGTCATCTACTCCCTTATAGACCATTATTTTTTCTGAGAAGACCACAAGGGTCACCTTCCCACATTGCTAGTCCTTGATTTGACCCCAGTGCATTGCATACTCCTCAATCCCCCCTGCTCCATTTTTATATAATCTCATATGTTGTAGTGTAGTGCTACCAATAAATAGCATTGATTCATATAATTTTCACATTTCACATAAATTTTCACTTTTTTTAGATCTACCAACTTTCACTCCACAACTATCTCTTTGTGTATAATTAGAAACAAATCTTTTGCTAGCCTTTTTTTGTTCCTTTTGGGTTTTTTTGCCATTGCTGTTATTGTCTTGCATTCATCTAGTTCTCCTATATTACTGTATTTCAAGGCATTTGGGGAAAAATTGATCCAATCATCTCTGTTTTTCTTCCTAAAAATATTTCAAATTCTTCTTTATTATTGAACACCCATCTTTTGTTCTCTATTTTTGTCCTATAAACTCAGATTTTGGGGGTTTGGTTGTAATATGAGTTCCATTTCTCTTTAGGCCATAAAATTCCATTCCCCCTATTTTTTCTTATGTAGGAACAATAACCTTGCATTATTCAAAATACACATTCCTTTGAATTGGAATGTTTTTCTCCTGATTGCTTGAAGAACGTATTTCTGAATTTAATTGTTAACATTAATAATTATTGTGTCAACATTTGAAGCCTGGGTTTTCTTTTTTATTTTTTTCCTGGAGACAATGTCTGAATTCTTAAAATTGGAACTTCATTTTTATGTTCAGAAATTAAGTATTGTTGTCTTCTATAATTTTCTTCATTATAGGGTTAAGGTTTCTTGTTCTGGTATCTTCCTCCAGGAAGCATTTAATAATTAGATTATTTTTGATGAAGCTTGCCATTTGAGGATTCCAGTTTTTTTTTTCTATTGTGTTATTGTTGTTCTACAGGATATAAATTCTGTTCTTGTTATTTTCATTTCTCTCTTAAAATTCATAGGAAAAGAGTTATGCTTCCATCATCTCCTCTGATTCCAAAGAGTCCTCTATCCCATCAAGTGTTAGATTCTTTTCCCTTTGTTTTGCAATATTTTCCTGTTGATTTATCAGATTACCTTCAAATTATTTAAGTTTTCTTCTTTCTGAAATCTTTGGTAATTTTACTCCTCGTTCCCCCCATGGCTCCATTTTCTCTATCACTGACATTTTTTTTCTTATTCCCTTTTGATTGTGTTTTTTTTTTTTTCTAGATCTCAAAGTATCTTGGCTTCCTGTAACGATGGGTAATTCAGAGTTTATAAGCCTAGGTCTCTGCTCTTCAAATACCATTATCTTCTCTTAGTAACTTTTCTCACTCCCTCTGTTCCTTACTTTACTGACCTGACTAACAATTCAGAGCTTTTCAGAGCACTGGTGCTTCTAGGTAATAGTACCCAAACAGGCTTTTGCTATTAAGAATTATTAGTCAGCTGGCCATGTTGGCTTAAGTAAACTTTCACAGCCTAGAACCAGAACTATTCTTGTAGTCACTGGAAAGAGGTGGGAAGTAGAGTATAAGGGCTTATTTTTGTGTAAGACTATTTCAAGTCCTTGAATTGGTTACTGCAGCATCATTGATAGCAGTGTGGAAACTGGGGAAAGGATATGGAGTACACTAAGAGTGAATAAACATCAGTTCATATTTTTGTTTGTTTTAAATTCCAGATAACCAAGACTGCAGACAGTGAAATTCTGGAGAGGTTTATGAAGGTTAGAGAAAGTACCTAGTCCTCCATCTTGTTGCTCACATGCCCCAGAAATCTTTAGAATGTTTTTAATAGGATTTTCATAATTTAAAAAATGCATTTAGATATTCCCAAATTGATTTTCAATTTTTATTAGAATAATATTTTAGAACTTGAAGGGATGTCAATTAATTCAATGCCTACATTTAAGATAAAAAAAATTGTAGGCCTATAGAGTTTAAGTGACTTTCCCAATATTACATAGCTAATAAGTAGAAAAGTCAAGATTTGAAGCAAAAGTCCTCTGAATCCAAATCCATGACTTTTGCCAGTGTACAACATTGCTTCTCACATAGACATAAATGAGTTGTTAGGCTATTCAATTCAACCATCTCATTCCCTCATTTTCCAGATTTGAAAAATGAGGCACAGAGTTTAATTGAGTTTTTCAGGGCCACATAGGGGTAAAGGGAAGAGTTAAGACTTGAACACAACACCCTGACTTACGAATAAGTGCTTTGTTCACTGTACTATAGACAAGAGGATAGTATTAGATCAAAGAGTTAAATTTGTTGATTTAAAGCAAAGTGAAACTAAAGGATAGGCACATAAAAGAATATTTATCTTCTTTTTTTCCCTGTTTTCTTCTTTTTATATCACAAAATAGTTTAAGTGAGAGGTTGGCATACTTTCAATTTAAAATTTATCCCCATAAATAAAGAAAAGCACTGGCATGGGTAATTGAAAATTATAAAATAATATGCTTACTGGTTTCAGAGCTACTATCCTATTAATTGTAGTAGTGACATCTAAGCCTCTATAAGGTCAACTGTTGATTTCTTTCCTACATAACTATTACATCATAATGGACATAAACAAGATATGAACCCATTTGGGAATGGAGGGTAAGAGACTATTCAAGAGAAGAGCGATCATATTGTTCATCATGCCATTCTCTGCCACCATGTTATTTCATTCTTCCCATTTCTTATCAATGTTAGAAGCTAGTCATGAGGATCCTGGAGAATTGAGACATGATAGCAGAATAAGATTAAGTTCCCAATGCCCAACTGCTGTCATTATAAAGAATGTTGTGAAGACAAGGACAAACCTTCTGAATTAATGATATTTATTAATTGTTGGTCTCATCCCACTATAATCTGGGAGTTCTTATTATCTCTACCTTAGAGAATATTACTTCTATGAATTTTTTTCTTATCTTTAGAGTAGAATGAGGTCTGGAACTTTCTTGGGAATTTGCTAATTGTAAATTTCAATAAATTTGAATTGAGTTGAACAATTATTAATTGAGTACTTAAAGGTACCTTCTTTGATGGAGTTCTTATTCCACTAAGGGAAACAACATGGGCATGACTATATATATATATATATATATATATATATATATATATATATATGCAGAATGAAAAAAAAAAGTTATGCTTTCAAGGATCTAATTTTCTAATAGGTATAAATATACAGATAATGGGATCATATAAAAAAGATGTTAGATTTACTTAGTAAGTTTCTTTCAGCCCATTGGTGAATACATAGGAAGAATCATATTTCTTTACAGATAAAAGATAAAATCTCAGGGAGTATGGTTTGTTTGTTTTTTGTCTTTGTACCCCCAGGACAAAGTATATAGTATGTACCTAATAAATGCATGTTGAATTAAACTATGCCAAGTATTTAATTTATAATGTACACTTAACTGATGCGGTTACCAAGATGTGAAGGTCCATTTTTGCACTGTCAAAATAGACATGATTCCTCCTCAACATCCTTTCTCCTCAACATGCTGCTCATTGTTCCGGCACTCTGTTTAATTTCTTTAGGGCTTGCTACTTTGCATGTCATCTGTCTTGCTGAAGTTGTCAGTGATCTATGAGGCAACTGATTGTTCCTGTCAGGTTACCTCAAAGATCCAATGACAATGAACACCTCTGAAACTGAGCTCCAGCAACACAGCTTTCTGATGTGTTCATTTTCACACCCCTCTTTCGCTACACTCTATTACTTTCATCTTATGTGCTATTTTATTATGTGACCTTAGTCATAAAAAAATGCCTATTTGAATTTTAAGTGGCAGTTCAGAAAACGAGATGATATGAATGGAGGAGGGGGATGAAGTAGGGGAAGAAAATCAAGTTTTCAATTGAAGTCATTGCCTGTTATATACAAAGGTGTTTTTCATGGTCAGAAAGAAAACCAAACATCAATAATATAATATAAGAAGATCCTTAATGTAGAGTCAAGGAAATTAAAATTCTTCTACTGGATAATATGACTTTTAAAATAACCTTTTTTGATATTCTAAATAATAATACAATGATAAATTTTGATAGGAATGATTAAAATATATATATATACACATATATATGTTTATGTATGCATAGGCTATTTGTAGGCAATGGTTTTTGTCTTTGATAATATTCTGGTTTGTTGGTACAATTCATTAGATTATTTCAATTAGCTTTTTGGTTGAATATCTAGGATTCTTTAAGTAGACCATCATGTCATCTGCAAAGAGCAATAGCTTAGTCTCCTCCTTGCCTATTTTGATGCCTTCAATTTCTTTTTCTTCTCTAATTGATACTGCTAGTGTTTCTAGTACAATGTCAAATAGTAGAGGTGATAATGGGCATCCTTGTTTCACTCTTGATCTTATTGGGAATGCATCTAGTTTATACCCATTGCAGATGATATTAGCTGATGGTTTTAGATATATACTGTTTATTATTTTTAGGAATGACCCTCCTGTTCCTAAGCTTTCTAGTGTTTTCAATAGGAATGGATGTTGTATTTTATCAAAGGCTTGGCGTCTATTGAAATAATCATGTGATTTTTGTTGGTTTGCTTGTTGATATGGTCAATTATATGGATGGTTTTCCTAATATTGAACCAGCCCTGCATCCCTGGTATAAATCCTACTTGATCATGGTGGATGACTCTTCTGATCACTTGCTGGAGTCTTTTTGCTAGTATCCTATTTAAGATTTTTGCATCTATATTCATTAGGGAGATTGGTCTATAATTTTCTTTCTCTGTTTTTGACCTGCCTGGTTTTGGAATCAGAACCATGTTTGTGTCATAAAAGGAGTTTGGTAGAACTCCCTCTTTGCTTATTATGTAAAATAGTTTGTATAGTATTGGGATTAACGGTTCTCTGAATGTCTGATAGAATTCACTTGTGAATCCGTCGGGCCCTGGGGATTTTTTCTTAGGGAGTTCTTTGATGGCCTGTTGGATTTCATTTTCTGATATAGGATTATTTAAGAATTCTATTTCTTCTTCTGTTAGTCTAGGTAGTTTGTATTTTTGTATATATTCGTCCATATCGCCTAGATTGATGTATTTATTGCCATCTAATTGGGCAAAGTAGTTTTTAATGATTGCCTTGATTTCCTCTTCATTGGAGGTGATGTCCCCCTTTTCATCTTTGATGCTGTTAATTTGCTTTTCTTCTGTCCTTTTTTTAATTAGATTGACCAGTACTTTGTCTATTTGGTTTGTTTTTTTCAAAGTACCAGCTTCTAGTCTTATTTATTAAATCAATATTTGTATCACTTTCTATTTTATTGATTTCTCCCTTAATTTTTAGGATCTCTAGTTTGGTTTTCTTTTGGGGGTTTTAAATTTGTTTGCTTTTGAGTTTTTTTATTTGCATTTCCAATTAATTGATCTCTGCTCTCCCTAGTTTGTTAATATATGCACTCAGGGATATGAATTTACCTCTGATTACTGCTTTGGCTGAATCCCAAAAGGTTTGAAAGGCTGTCTCAACATTGTCATTTTCCTTGATGAAATTATTAATTGTTTCTGTGATTTCTTCTCTAACTAAACAATTTTGGTGTATCATATTGTTTAATTTCCAAATAATATTTTATTTGGTTTTCCATGTACTGTTACTGATCATTAGTTTATTGCCTTGTGATCTGAAAAGGCTGCATTTATTATTTCTGCTTTTCTGCATTTGTATACCATGTTTCTGTGAACTAGTATATGGTCAATCTTGGTGAATGTGCCATGTGGTACAGAGAAGAAGATGTATTCCTTTTTGTCCCTATTTATTTTTCTCCATATGTCTATTAACTCTAATTTTTCTAAGATTTCTTTTACTTCTTTTACCTCTTTCTTATTTATTTTTTTATTTGATTTATCTAAATTTGATAATGTTTGGTTCAAGTCTCCCACTAATATGGTTTTGCTGTCTATTTCTTCCTTCAATTCTCCTAGTTTCTCCATTAGAAATTTGGGTGCTATATTATTTGGTGCATACATGTTGATTAGTGATATTTCATCATTATCTAAAGTCCCTTTTAACAAAATATAATTACCTCCCCTATCCCTTTTAATCAGGTCTATTTTTGCTTTGGCTTTATCAGATATCATTATTGCAACTCCTGCCTTCTTTCTATCAGTTGAGGCCCAGAAAGTCTTACTCCATCCTTTAATTCTGACCTTGTGGGTATCTACCCACCTCATGTGTGTTTCTTGAAGACAACATATGGTAGGGTTTCAGCTTCTAACCCATTTTTCTATTCGTCTATGTTTTATGGGTGAGTTCATCTCATTTACATTCAAAGTTATGTTTGTCACTTGTGGATTCCCTGGCATTTTTATATCCTTCCCTAATTCTAACCATTCTTCTTTAGCTCTAACCTTTTAATCTGGTGATTTACTTTAAATCAGTCCCCCTTGTCCCCTCCCTTGATATGTTTCCCTTTCTAGCTCCTCCCTTTTAGATTCCCTCCCCCTCCCTCCTCTCCTTCCCTCCCTTTTTGTGTTCACTCCCCCATCAACCCCCCTTGGTTTTCCCTTCTCCCTACCCTTGTTGGGTAAGATAGAATTCAAGATCCCAATGGATCTGGATGTTTTTCCCTCTCAGAATTGATTTCCCTGAGGGTAAGGTTTAAGTAAAAACTCTCTTCCTCTCCTTCTTATAGGAGTTTTCTTCCCCTTCCCTTCCCATGTGAATCTTTGTTTGAGAAAGATTATTCTATTTGATTTTTCTTTTCCCCCTATTTACACATTATATTTTCTATATATTTATATATAGAGATTGATATAAATGTAGTCCTTATATGAGATAGTTTGAATAAAAGAAAAGATTACAGTTTTCTCCTTTTCTCTTTCCTTCATATTTACCTTTTCAGGTATTCCATGCTCTTTGTTTTTCGATATTGAACTTTCCACAGAGCTCTGGTCTTTTCTTTGCAAAAACTTGGAAGTCTTCTATTTTGTTGAATGCCAATACTTTCCCTTGGAAGTATATAGTCAGTTTTGCTGGATAGCTGATTTTTGGTTGAAGACCCAGCTCTCTTGCCTTTCTGAAAATCATGTTCCATGCCTTACAATCATTCAGAGTGGGACTTGCAAGGTCTTGTGTGACCCTGATTGGCATTCCTTTATATCTAAATTGTCTTTTTCTGGCTTCTTGTAGGATTTTTTCTTTTCTTTGAAAGCTTTGGAATTTGGCAATTACATTCCTGGGAGTTGTCTTTTGGGAATTTAGTGTAGAGGATGTTCTGTGAGCTCTGTCAGTGGCTGTATTGCCCCCTTGATCTAGGATCTCTGGGCAATTTTCTTTGATTATATCTTGTATTATGATGTTGAGTTTGCTGTTTATTTCTAGCTTTTCTGGAAGTTCAATTATTCTTAAATTATCTCTTCTTCCTCTATTTTCCAAGTCTGTCACCTTGTCAGTAAGATATTTTATGTTCTCTTCTAATTTTTTGATCTTTTGTCTTTGCTTTATTGATTCTTGCTCTTTTCCCTGCTTGTTCTCTTCCAGTTGCCTAATTCTGACCTTTAAAGCCTGGTTTTCCTTTTCTGTTTGGTCAAACCAATTTTGTAGTTGCATGAAATTCTTTTGCATTAATTCCCACTTTTCCTGCCAGAAGGCTCCCATCTTTTTGATCATTCCCGATTCAAATTCTTCCTGATTTTGTGGAGAGTTTCCATTTCCTTTGGAAGGTTTTAGAGGATTTGCTTGTGTTTCCTCTTCTATCTCCTCTGTATTTTGTATTTTTGCTCCATAAAATGTGTCCAAAGTTGCCCCCTTCTTCTTGTTTTTCCTATTGTTTTGAGGCTTTTCTGTGCTGTTTTCCATCTCTATCTGAGTGAGGGGGGCTGGCTCTTCTTTGATCTGTCTGGTTTTCAGTGGCTTTAGCCCCAGGCAAATTGTCTGTCTTCCCCAGGAAGTCAGGAATTGCTGGTGTTTTGGTGTTTCGGTGTTACTGCCCTCCTCAGTTCCCTCCTGATGCTTCTTCGCTACCTTACTTCCATGCTTTGAGCCTGGCTTGGCACTCTCCGCGAGGTGTTTCACTGCCTTTGCCGGCCAGCCAAGGCTGCACTCTGAGGAGGAGGGGCTGTGGCTTCCCATAGCTCTGAGGGCTAGTGATAGGATTAACTTCACCTAGGTTGGAGTGAGTCTGCCCTGAGGCAGGGACCTTCCCTAAGGTGAGACTCAGATGGAAGGATCCAGCCAGGGGGCTACAGGCTCCCTCCTGTCTCTCTCTGTTTCCCTCCTGTCTGTGTTGGGTGCCCCCACATCTGGGTCAGGTTGTTTTCAGGGTGAAGCCTTCAGAATAGCCAGGCCTGGGGTCCTTTTTCTGGCTCTGAGGTTCCCGCTGCTGCCTCTGATTCAGCGCTCTGGGTTGGGGAGGATGGGTCCTGGGACCTTCCTTCTGCCTACCCCTTAGATCCGAGTGATCTCAGGTTCTGGCTTTTGGGGGACCAAGTACAATTCATTAGAATGGGGCCTGGAGAATCAGAAAGACCAAAGTTCAAATCCTTCCTTGGACAGTTTTTAGCTGTATGATGAGTTTATATTATATGCTAACATATACTAATATATACTATATATACTAATATATCCATTCAACTATAATGTTGAATGGATATACACAACTATAATTTTAGCCACTTCTCAATAATCCTTAAAACACTAAGTAGAATAACAGTAGAATAAAAATTTGTGCCAGGATCATTTCTATCTGAACTCCATTGAACAATATGAAAAGGTAGCAATTTTAAAAATAAGTGTGATAAAATTTAAATATTATCTATAACATATAGATATCATTATTGAAACTATAAATATATGACCAAGTTAATTAAAAATTATATATCACAATGTGCTACATTTAATAGAATAAGTACATATCATTAAACTATACTTATTGAAAAATAAGTGAATATTATTCTATTCAGCAAGTCAAAAATATTTTCAAACATATTTCACTTTTATCTTTTATTTTCCCTACATTTTCCTCATTCTTCCTCCTCTTCAAACTAGAATGAAATCTCATTTAACAAAGGATTTTTTAAGAAAAAAATCACAGTATTCTATTACCCACAGACATCCCAAACATGAAAAAAAAAAGAGTAGAAGTGATGTCCTTTCACAGATATTATTTGGAGGCCAAGCTTTTTTTTTTCACTAAAATCATTTTGCCTGATGGTGATTGTTCTTTTCAATTACATTTCTGTAGTCATTAAGTGTACTTTAATTGTCTCTATGTAGTGAGTATACTATGCATCACATATTAGTCTTTATATGCTTTTCTTATTCATCATATTCATTTTTATAGCACAGTAATGTCTCATTACACTCACATATCACAGGATTTGTTTAGCCATTCTTCAACTGAAGGACATCCATTTTATTTCTAGTCCTTTGTTTCTATAAAAAACAAACAAACCAGTTGTTTTATTTGGAAGCATTTTCTTATTAAATATTCAATATGACCATGAATATATTTCTAAGAATGATGTACCACTAAAGTCTTACACACCTGTAAACCTATTTCTTTACTACTTCTTTGTTATTACTTCTGAGAAAAAGTTGTTCAAGAGCATATCATCTCCTTCCCTTCTGTTATGTAGCCTTCAAGTGGTTGCATATACTGGGGATTCTTTGTCCAACTTGTGACCTAAATATTTTCACTTTGTGGAAAATTTTCACATTTTAAAATGGAATAATGGTCTAAAATACTGCTCAAATGTGAGGTAACACTTTGAACTTCTACTTTATTCCACCAATGCTACAACAGTTTTACAATTTATCATATCATGAACCACATTTCATGGCTTTAGTATATAGTATACAAGAGTAAACACTTTCACATTTCCATTTATATTCATAAACTTCTCACCATGTGAAAGGGTATTTGATTCAGACATTTAAGAAAACAAGACTTCCAATTGCCAAATAGGCAGAGTAAGAAACACTTAGAGTTTGCCAGAAACCCTTCAAATGACCACAGAAAAACAAAAATGCCTCAAAATGAATCCTGGAGCAGCAGCAGAAGAAGGATATAAGTAGTGCTCTGAACCAGAACAAAATGGAGAGACAACAAAGAACACTTGCCTCACTAGATACAAGGAGAAAGCACTGAACAAGCCTCAGAGAAATTCAAACTTGATAAAGAACAAATGATGCATAGAAGAAAACATCTGGTTTTCTATAGCGTTATCAAGGGGAGAAAGGAAATTAATGCAATCCAGAATAGGTCACAATGAGAAGAACTCAGTCTAATAAGGTCCTGACTAAGTGGAATTAGGCAGAACCAATTTTACCTAGATGAAATGACTAGCTACAAACCTCCACACAGTTAGCCAATTGAGCCTCCTTTACCAAGTCCTTGGTCCAGAATGGAGGCAGCTGAGCTAACCCAAGGCACAGTAGAAGTGTGGTTGGATCTATGCTTAAGCATATAGAGAAAATTAAGGGGAAAATCACCTCCATGGAGCAATATACAGAGAAAAATCTCAATGCTTGAAAAAATTTATTCAAAAAGAGAGATGACCAAAATGCAAGCTCAGAAGAAGACAACAATACAAAAATGAAAGTATATTTAATCTCTAAGGAAAATGTGAAATGATTTCATGTTCAAAATTAACCACAAACCTGTCCAAGCCTTTCCAAAAAAGAATAGAAAAAAATAATGAGAAACATTGAAAAGATTTATTTTAAAAAAATGAAAGAAATAACCATCTTAAAACAAAAACTTACTAAAGAAAAAAATTTTCTAAAAAAGAAATACAATACTTTAAACAAGAAAATAACTCCTTGAAAAAAGAAATACAAAGTCTCAAAGAAGAAAACGTCATCCTAAAAATTAAAATTGGACAAATGGAAACTAATAATTTCATATTATAACAATAAATAATAAAACATATTCAAAGGAATGAAAAAATAAAAGAAAATCTGAAATCTCTCACTGGAAAAAAAGTCTAACTTGGAAAATGGATTTAGGGGAGATATTTTAATAATCATTGGACATCTTGAATTTCATGATAAAAAATCAAATGAAATGAAAAGCCTTTGATAGCATATTGAAAAAAAAAGTCAGGAAAAACAAGCATGATGTTCTTGAAGAAAGCAGAAAAAGAAAGATTGAAAGAATCTACAAATTACTACCTGAATTAAATTCTAAATTTGAAAATTCTAGAACTATTATAGCTGACTTCTAAATATCCCAAGCCAAGGAGAAAATACTTTTAGTAGTTAGAACAAAACGACTCAAATATTGTTGAACCATAGTCAGTATTAGAAAGGACCTAACAGATTCTACTTTAAAGGATGACAAGACATAGATAATGATATTTTACAAGATAAAAGTACCTACATCTACTGAAACCAAAAATCATCTACCCCATGAAACTGAGCATAATAATTCAGGGAAGAAATGTAGAGTTACATACCTGTCAGATTGACCAATTTGGCAGCAAAGAAAAGTGATAAATGTTGGAGAGGATGTAGCAAAATTGGGACACTAATGCACTGCTGGTGGAGTTGCAAATTGGTTCAACCATTCTGGCCAGCAATTTGGAATTATGCCCAAAGGGCTTTAAAAGATTGCCTGCTCTTTGATCAAGGCACACTGTTGCTGAGTTTGTATCCCAAAGAGATAATAAGGAAAAATGCTTGTACAAAAAAATTCATAGTCACACTCTTTGTGGTGGCAAAAATATATTGGAAAATGAGGGGGTGCCCATTAATTTAGGAATGGTTGAACCATTTGTGGTATCTGATGGTACTGGAATACTATTGTGCTGAACGGAATGATGAACTGGAGGATTTCTATGTGAACTGGAAAGAACTCCAGGAATTGATGCAGAGCAAAAGGAGCAGAATCAAGAGAACTTTGTACAAAGAGACTGATATACTGTGGCACAATAGAATGTAATGGACTTTTCTACTAGCAGCAATACAATGACCCAGAACACTCCAAAGCAACTTATGAGAAAGAACACTATCCACATTCAGAGAAACAACTGTGGGAGCAGAAACACAGAAGAAAAACATATGATCAATCACATGGTTTGATGGGGATATGATTGTTGTTTGAGCATTCAAAGATCACTCTATTGCAAATATGGGAAATGGGTTTTGAAAAATGATACATATATAGTCCTGTGGAATTGCTTGTAAGCTCCAGGAGAGGGGAGGCAAGAGGGTTGGGAAAAATCATGAATCGTGTAACCACGGAAAAATATTCTAAATAAATAATTTTTTAAAGAGAGTAAAAACAAAGAAATGGAGATTTAATGAAATTGAGGATTTCCAGGAATTTCTGATGAAACAATCAGAGGTAAAAAGATAATCAAATGCAACACATTAGAGAAGCATAAAAGAAGACACAGAAAAGACTCAAGGGAATCATTAGTAGGGTTAAAATAATAACATTCTTGCAAGGGAAAGTGTTAAATACGATGCTTAAGATATTTCTGTGGTACAAGTGGTACCTAAAGTACCTAACATATTTAATTTAATCCAGGGAAACAATGGTATTTAAACTAATTATAGTAAATGCTTTAGAAAGTAATAAATAGAGTGCTTAAATATTTGTAGTACAAGATATATTTAATATATTTTAAAGGAAACAATAGCTAAACTGATTACATTACTAGCAGGAAGACAATAACTAAGAGACAAGATATCTCTGAAACTTGATGCTCCTAAATTAGCTAAAGTATTTAGGATACTTAAGTTATCACAGATACTCAAGAACTTTATCACTATGGGAACATTGAATAGAAGTATATATAGACAGAGAGCAAAGAGTAAATTGAATATGATAAGAGATTATCAAAATAATCAAGG
Organism: Monodelphis domestica; assembly: GCF_027887165.1. Classification (NCBI taxonomy): domain Eukaryota; kingdom Metazoa; phylum Chordata; class Mammalia; order Didelphimorphia; family Didelphidae; genus Monodelphis; species Monodelphis domestica. The sequence continues at coordinate 225,967,859 of NC_077232.1, read as the reverse complement.
GATAAGGAGGGGACTAAAAAAGGAGAAAGTGAAAGTTGGGGGAAAATTATATCATATAAAATGGCTTATAAGAATAAAGAAAGTAGAAGGGAAGATGGGAAGGGGGTGGGCAGTGCTTGAATCTTATTTCCAGAATTGGAACAAACTGGGAAAAACATTCACACTCAGGAATAGAAACCTATCTTCCATGAACTGAAGAAAGATAGGGGAAAGAAAAAAAAAAGGGATAGGACAGACAAAAGGAAGAACTCATAGAGAGGTGGATACATAAAACAAAACCAGGTTGAATAGGGAAAGGCTGAAAGGGGAGAAAGAGAAAGATTAACAGGAAAAATAAGATGGAGGGATGCACATATAAATATGTATATAATGCATATATGTAGATGCATATGAATCTGAAAATGAATGGAATGAAATTACCTATAAAATGGAAGAAGATAGCAGAGAGGATTAAAAGCCAAAATCCCAAAATATACTTTCTACAAAAAAATTCATATGAAACAGTAAGACACATAAAAAGCCTAGGTAAAAGGCTGGTGCAAAATCTTCTATGCCTCAATTATTTTTTTAAAGCAGAATAACAATTATAGCCTCAGACAAAGCAAAAGTGAAAAGTGACCTACTTAAAAAAGATAAGGAAGGAAATTACATATTGATAGACAAAGAAGTATTATAAGTATTAAACATTTATTCACCAAATCGCATAGCATCTAAATTCCTAAAGAAATTAAATGAGTTACAAGAGGAAATATGTGACAAAACCATATTACTAGAGTACATTAAGCTTCATTCAAAAAATAAGATAAGTAAAATAAAAAATAATGAAGAATGAATTAAGGACATAAATAGAATTTTAGAAAAGTTAGTCTTGATGGACCTCTGGGGAGAACTGAATGGAAATAGAAAAGGATTTCCTTTTTTTTCCTCAGCAGTTCATTGCATCTTCCCAAAAAAATGAATATATAGTATATAAAAGCCTCATGACCACATGCAGAAAACAGAAATATTACATATATTTTTCAGATCATAATGCTACAAAAATTACACTGAGCAAAGAGCTGGAGGGGAAAAAACACTAAAAATTGGAAACTGATCATATATTAGAGAATGAGTAGATGAAAGAAAAAAATCATAGAAGCCATCAATAATTTCATTAAAGAGAATGACAAAAAGGAGACAATATAGCCAAATTTTAGGAATATATCTAAATCAGTACTTAGGGGAAATTTTATATCTTTAAATGCTTACATCAATAAAACAGAGAATAGCAGCTCAATTAATTGGTTATGCCACTAAAAAGAACCAGAAAAAGAAGAAAATTTTAAAACCTAATAAAATGCCAAATTAGAAATCCTGAAAATCAAAGGAGAGATTAATAAAATTGAAAGAAAACCATTCATCTCATAAGACAAATTGATTTTATGAAAAAAATAGAAAAACTAAATTACCATTAAAAATTTAAAGATTGAAATTACAACTAATGAAGAGAATGTTAAAGCAATTTTTTAGAATTATTTTGCAATTATGTGCTTTAAAAAACCTGATAATCTATGTGAAATATATGAGCATATAAAGTAATATATTACTCAGATTAACAAAAGAGGAAATTGGATACTTAATCTCATCTGAGAAAAATAAATTGAACAAGTAATCAATTAATTTTCTGAGAAAAAAAGCCCTAGGGCCACATGGATTCACAAGTGAATAGTACAAACAATTGAAAAATGTTAATTTCTCATGGGTTCTTTGAGCCAATATAGAAAAAATGACAAATATTCCTAAAATAACATACTTAATCAGTGCCACCAATAAAATTATCCACAAAAAAATATTTCATGGGGTAAGAAAAATATAAGAAAATTTATCTGGAAGAGCAAAAGACATAAAATATCAAGGTAATTAATTAGTTTATATCTGGATGGAGATAAATGAAGGAAATTGTCTTAGCTGCAGTGTATCTTAAACTACATTATAAAGCAGGAACCAGTCAAATAATCTGACACTAGCTGAGAAATACAGTGGAGGATCAGTAGAATAGATTAACAGAGTAGCCTAGTGTTTCAGGAACCAAGGTTTTGAAAAAATATTTCATTTTTTGACAAAAACTCCAGGGAAAACTGGAAAACAGTATGGCAGAAGTTATATCCACTGCCATAGAAGGAACAGATGGAGTCTGAATGCACATTTAAAAATACAATTCTTCATTTTATTTTCTCCATTAATTTTTTTCTAGTGTAATCAATATGCGTCATGTTTCATAATATGTCAAAAATGAAAATATATACTATATTATAATGGATGTACAACCTACGTCATATTACCTGCTTGTTGAGAAGGGAAGAGGTGTGGCTAGAAGGGAGAAAATATGGAATGCAACACATCAGAAAATTAATATTGGAAACTGTACTAATGTAATCTGGGCAAAAAGAAAAAAACAAATTTTTAAAAATGGGTCTTCACTTCACAAAAATGTCCTGTGGATTTTCTAACTTCTAACAAAATGGGCTATAATGATATTTTTAAGAGTAAGATGGTGCCAAAAAGCCATTCACATCACCAATTAACTTCATCATTGAATTATTATTGTAAATCATATGAAAATTGGTGAAGAAGCCATCTGAATCCTTTCCCTTATGTATAATTTCATTTTTCATCTTTTGCCCAGGTATGTTTCCTTACTATCATCATTCCTTCTGACTTACTGTATTTCCTCAGAGAGTATATTCCTAGCTTTTCTCATACATAGTAGCAAAATAACTGGTAGTAATTTTTAATAAAAATAATTATAATGGATAATATTTGCATGACATGTTAAGGTTTGCAAAGTTCTTCACATTTTTTCTTTCATAAAAAGGTATGTTTTCTGAATATTATAAAACATAGAACTTTTTCACATTCTTTTTGATTTCATAGACCATATAAAACAGGTGGCAGATTTGGCCCTTGGACTATAGTTTGTTAATCTCAGCTTTGTAGCATTAAGAAATAGTCAGTCACCACTTTACACCTATCAGTTTGGCCAATATGACCATAAAGAAAAATAATAAATGTTGGAGAGAATGTGGCAAAATTGAGACATGAATGCATTGCTGATGAAGTTGTGAATTGATTTGACCATTCTGGAGGGCAAGTTGGAATTATGCCTAAAGGGCTATAAAAGAATAAATAACCTTTGAGGAAAAGGACCTGTTTATAAAAAAAAAAAATTATAGTTACTCTTTTTGTGATGGTAGAGAAATTAAAACTAAAGGGATGTCCCTCATTGGGGAATGGCTGAACAAAAATTAATATATGATGGTGAAGGAATACTATTATATTATAAGGAATAATAAACAGGATGATTTCTTTAAGAACTGGAAAGACCTCTAGGAACTGATTTGAAGTAAAATAAACAGAAACAGGAGAACTTTATACACAGTAACTAAAATATTGTGGAACCATGAAATGTGATAGACTTTGCTATTAACAGCAATACAATGATCCAGGATAATTTTGAGGGACTTATGAAAAAGAATGCTATCTACTTCGAGAGAAAAAAACTATTGAAGTATAAATGCAGATGTAAACATATGATTTATCACATTTATTTGGGTATATGATTTGGAGTTTTGATTTTATAAGATTAGTCACTTACAAAAATAAGTAATATAGAAATGTGTTTTGTTTAATAACACATGTATAACCCAGATTCAATTGCTTGTCAAATCCAGGAGGGGAGAGGTGTAGGAAATTCAATCAAGGACATTTCAAGAACATAGCTTTGGGAGGCAGATCTCTAAGTTATATGCCTTTCCAATATCTACAAATAGACTACATAAACATGACTAAAGACAAAGGATTTAAATAGGCATTGGTTTTGTGGATAGACTGACAAGATGGTATGAAGCATATCCAGCTAAAAAAAATGACACAGCCACAGTAGTGAGATCTCTACTAAAAGACATAATTCCTAGGTATGGCATTCCTGATACCATAGACTTGGATGGGGGTCTCATTTCACTTCTCAGATTTTGCAAGAAATATATAAGAACCTGGGTATTAAAAGTGGTTTCCATGATGTATATAGGCCACAGAGTTCAGGCCAAGTTGAAAGAATGAATAAAGAATTAAAAACATTAATAGGAAAACCCTGTTCAGAAACACAGTTGAAATGGACAGATGCTATTCCACTAGCATTGTTTCAAATAAGAACAATACACAGAGGTGACTTGCATATATCTTCATTTGAGATGTTATATGTCAACCATTATGGCATGGCAGGACTGCAAAACCACCATATTTGTCTATGTTAAAAGGGGAAAGTTTACTTCATCAATCATCAATACCTAGTTGAAATACAAAACAGGCTGAGAAAAATTAAGGAAGCTAGGATTATTAGTTCATAGAGTACCATTGGATTTCTCGTTGCATAAAATAAAACAGGGAGATAAAGTATACATGAAGAATTTTAATAGAGAATCATCTACAAAACCAAGATGGATATGTCCTCTACATGTGATTATGGTTACTCCCACATCTATCAAATTATCTGGGAAAGATCCAGGGTATTATGCTTCACATGTAAAACTACATTATGCCCATAATATTAACAGCAATACAGAAGAACAAGAAATAATATCTTAAATAAAATACATAAGAAAATATTTGAAATATTGCCAAAAGCCCTAACAATATTTTAACTATTGTTCCTATAATTGGAAAGCTATACATGAGAGTACAAGAAGAACAAAATTGAAAGCACTACATATAATAACACAAGAACAATAACAACAAAAATGAGAGACATGAGAGTACAAGTTACAACAGAAATAAGCACTGAAAACCAATGATGAAATAGCCTCATATATGAAGATTATAGCTCCAATAAGAAATGATCTCTGCTTATTACAATACAAATGAAACAGTTACTTAACTAAGAAGACACATCTCTGCAGAATACATAATATCATGTATTATTCTATCTACATCAACAAGATCATAAAAATCATAGACTAAAGGAAAAATTCTGTCTCCAAGAAAGTTCAAAAGTAAAGATAATCTCCTAATATAAATACCTCAAAGAAGCAATTCTACATAAAATAAAACCCCTTGTGAAGTTAAACATCAAATAATATTAGACAATATCATATTTCAAAATCATAAAATACATCTTGAAAATGTGTATAGTACAACATACTACATACACCCACACATGAAGATTATCATACAGAAAAGCATACTTCCATGCATGAAGAACCAACTCATAAAGACTAACAGGCATGCATGAAGAATTAAAACTTACTTCCTTGCACAAGCAAACAAAAAAATCAATCTTAAATACATGCATACAAAGAGCTTACATACATGCATGTTCCTGTATGTTAAAGAGACTTCAATCAAGGTGAGATGATATACAACACATGTATGCTGCACAGATTAAAAACCCAGGACATTTATGTTTCTTCAATCAACATCAAAGGCATGGAAAGACTCTGAAATCTAGAACTGATGGTGATGAGGTCACGTAAGAATGTGTTATACATGTTAATTTCACACATAGGCACATGCACATGTAAAATTACACATAAGTACAATGTGTAAAGGAGTCACATGGATTGGGTGAGTATGTAATATTTTTCATAATTAGAACACACACAAAATTCATACTGATATAATTGTGAGGGTCTATGAAAAATTCAAACAAAGAAAATTTCTTATCTGCATGACTTTGAACAGAACTCACATACAAAATGCATCATAATTGTACATATATAAACTTTGTACAGACAAAACTATGTACATTTGTAAAATACTAATGATACAGTCTAACAGTATAATGGTAAGTTATTGACATTCTAACAACTAACATACAGGGCAAGATTTAGGGAAGTTATTTAAAATTCTAAATGTATTAGGGACAGATGAATAATATATTTAATATAAGTTAAACTAGATAGTAATGTTAGGAATGGATATTGTTTATGAAAACTTTTATTTAGAACAGGCCATAATGATTAGGAAATAAGGAAGTTATATTGTTGTTAATAATATTGTTTAAATTTTTTGTGTTGATTATTATTGTGTTTAAAACCATATTTCTGTATTGCATTTCTAAGATCTACACCACTTTCCTTGATCCCAAATCTTAGCATAGGATTAGATAGTTTAGAATAGTGAAGACAGAATAGGATTTTTATTTTGAGAGGTAGTGGAATATTTAAAAATAGAATCGTTTCAAAGCTTAGATAGTTAAATATTATTATTAATAATAATATGAAAAGTAAGTATAAAATGACTGATGCCGAATTACTGGATTTAAATTCTGCCAAAGAAGAAAGTAGGGATTTGTAAGGAAAAGATAGATTTGCAAGAAAAAGCAAGAGATTTTGAATTTGGTGAACCACCAATCAACCAGATTGAGATGAGATTCCAATAGAATCTTGAAGAGGGGATGGTTGGGAAGCCCAGCAGCCTGACTTTACTTCTCCTTTCCTCTGACTATTTGAAGGAAGCTGGAAAACTAATTCCTCTCTTGGTCAATTATTATTTATCTGACTGAGAACTAAGAAGATTTGGAGCTTAGCTCTGAAGAATCTCTGTCAACTTTTGCTATCATTATCTCCCCATAGAGAAAATAACATTATTTCCTGAATTTAACACATTGTGAAAATCTTCAATCAATAGGAAATCATAGGAAGTTAGAGAAACCTATTTTCTTCTTACTCCCTCCTCCTCTTTACTTCCTCTACCTTAAAAAATAAAACCCTCTCAGTTAAAAGATCTAAATTGTGAGATTAGTTATTGGGGAAACCCTTCAAGCTTACCATTCATGAGAAGAACATTTAGATGAGTTGAGAAAGGGACAGGAAGTGGAGTGGAGGGAGAAGGGTAAGATCCAGCCTTTCCTTTAGCTTAGGGTGTCTCTACCCTATTACCATAAATCTCCTACTATTACCACTTATTACAGAGGGAATAAGAGAGGGAGACAATGTAAATCATAAAAGTTTGAAAAACTTACATGGAAATTTTTTATTAAGATAAAATAAAGAAAGAAATTTATGAATAAAAAAGAAAGAAATAGCCATAGCTTGTTGATCCATGTTCTATATTCTCTTTTTTGAACAATGTTATTCAAAAATTTCTATGTCATATACCTCTTTGATGGTCTGGTTATGCCTACAGACACTTTATCCAAATAATTTTCTTTAAATTCATATCAGAAAATACATAGAATAACAAGGGTAACCACTGCTAATGAAATACTGGGTTCAAAATATTTGTAGAAAGAAAAGAAGACCTCCAAGACTGTAGGCTAAGAGCCCCTGTATTAGAGCCTATTTGTTTGTAGAGTTCTCTGCCTCCAAAAAATTCATATTAAGAACACATATATTGAAAGTCTAATATAGAGCTTGTTTCAAATCTTTGGACTGTTTCCTCAGTCAAGGAGTCCTCAACCTAATAACTGCAGCTGTTTGATTTCCACTCTTGCCCCCTCATCCCCCATAACTGAAGTGGCAACCTCTATTCCAACATCTCAAAAGCCACAGGTGAGCCTGGTGCCTGGCTCTAGGCCCTCAGCTCTGCCTTCCTGCCAGTGGCTCTTCACATTGTACAGCTGCATCTTGATATTCCTCTGCTAGCCTTGGCTTAGTCAATGAGGACTTGGCCCATGGCCTTGAAGTGAGTGGTTTAGGATCTGGTACTGCTTATCTGGAAAAAAGATTTTTCTGAAGAATCTAGATGATTATTGCAGAAAAGCAGTCCAGACCATTCCACATTCATGAAAGTCAGTGAAAAGAGGCAGCTGTCATGGATCCTGACTACGTTTGATCAAATTTTTTAAAAATTCATTTCTGTTCATCCAAGAATATCAAGAAATACTAATTTTATGTATGTGTATATACACATATATCCTCTATATATTATTACATAATGCATATGCAAAGTATACTCAAAATCAATATAATTTTACATTTTAATACCCTAATATCATAATAAGACTTTTGAATTATGTATATTGGTGAAAATCACACAGGATGATAATTAAAAATAGATCATAATCTGCATCACAGAAAATATATCTTCATCAACAAGAATAAAGATACTTGGAAATAATGAAGCATAAATAATACGTATGTAGAATTTGCAAAGTACTTTCCTTACCACTGTCCAAAAAAGTAGGTATTAGAAATAAGGGCAGGACTGTGATTTCATTAGAACAGAAAAATTATAAATGTTGAAATTTTTTCTACCAATTCTCTGCAACTTAGAACGTTAGAGAATTATCTAGAGTACCAGTAGGGTAAGTGACTTGCCCAGTATCATACAACTATTAAATATTAAAAGTAAGTATTTAAAATTTTACTTTATTCCACCTATTTTGTGACTAGTTTTACAATTTCATGTATTGTAAAGGCCAACTAGTAGTCTCACTACACTTATCCTTGATAGGTATTGACAGGCATGGTCATCAAGTAGCAAAATTTGTATTTGAACCAAAGAAACTGATTAATTCACTTAATATTTTATATACTATATAATGGGAAGCTTGATTACACAGTGTATAAAGTGGTAGGCCTGAAGTTCAAAAATAAAGTTCAGAAATTCACCCTCAGATACTTAACTGCTATATGACTTTGGGCAAGTCACTTAACCCTCTTTAACTCAGTTTCCTTCCCTGTAAAATGAATCAAAGAAGGAAATGGCAAACAAATCCTGGTTCTTTACCAAGAAAACTCAAAATGAGGTCATAAGAGTCAGACATGATTAAAAAACTATTGAACAATAACAACATCTACTATGTGCAAAATAAAGTCTTCTGACACAAATGTATTTGTTTTTCCACAGTACCACATTGCCTATTAGAGAGAGCATAAATACCTCCCCCTTACCCAGAATAATATCAATTTGTGATAGAGGAAGACTGCTAGAATTGATTGGAATCAGGAAAGCCTAAGTTTAACACCTATTTCAGATATTTATTAGTGATATAACTCTCAATAAGTCATAAATTCTTTTAGATGTTAGTTTCTATAACTAAAGTAGGAAGAGTAAGACCTGGGGTACTTATTTCACAGGGTTACAGCATGCTTATGAAATTCTGGAATGATAGCTTTAAATTGGAAGGAAACTTGGAAGTCAAAATGGAACGAAGTTTTATAAAGTGCATACAGTCATCCCATCACAGTTCACTTATCAGATATTCACTGTATCACTGGTTTTAAAAAATATACATATCTACTTATGTATTGTGGAGTTTTCACTATATCATGTTATTTTTTGGATGAATACCATACTGTACACAATGGAAATGCAGTACACCACTACTGTATCCTCAAATTTGCAAAGGTGAGATTGCACATAGCACACTATTAGCTGAAAGGTGACCAACCACAGCACTGAGTTCTGTTTCTTGGGTGCTGGCTGGCTCAGTGCTTATAAGAGTGTGAGAAAGGTTAATAAGAGTGGGGAAAAGGTTTATAGGAGAGTGGGAAAGGTTTATAAAGCCCAGGTATTCCTGAATCCATCTTATACTCTGTCCACTTCAAATACTGCCTCAGATACTTAGTAATTGTGTGATCTTGGACAAGTAAATTAATATCTCTGGGTCTTAGTTTCCTCATCTAATAAATGAAGGAGTTATATGCACCATTCTATAAGGTCCATTTCAGTTCAATGATATGGCTCTCTCCAGGTTACACATAAGGGATTGAAAAAAAGATTCAAATTCAGGTCTTTCTCATTCTAAGACCAACAATATATCCCTTACGCATCACTTCCTTTGTTCTATGTAGAAAGAGAGAGATTGCCATGCTCTTTAACAGGTAGGACAGTCTTATAAGGGACCAAGCACTACACTTAGTCTCAGAAGACTTAGCAAAAAACTTTGCATGTAATAGATGCTTAGAAGTTTGCTCCAGGATATTAACACCTAACTCAAAAGATCAACAATTAACCTCATGACTGTCACTTAAGAGGGAGATTATACAGGCTGTAATTTGAAGCCAATGGATGAGGCAAAATACCTTATTAGCAACATTTTGAAATGAAAGAAGAACTTGGAATACATACAAAACCTCTTTCAATCCTCTGAGACATGAGAGAAATCTGTACAAGCCTATGGCAGGTTTGGAGTCAATTTGGGGCACTTCCATAGTATAAAGTCCAAACATCTGGCCCATAATTTTTAAAAGCCTCAATGGATAGAATGTCTTACAGCAGACAGTGATATAAACAATTTATGTATTTTCATACACGAGAGGAGATGACCTTCATAACTTACTTTAAGCTTCACTTCTCATTACTTATGGGCCATTCAATCAACAAAAGAAATAAATTATATTGTTCAACTGCCCTTTGTTATGTATTCCCTTTGTAAATGGATATTTTTCATTGACCTGACATATTTGTAACAATAATATGTTTTCGAGTTATAAATATTGATGGGACAAAGATGTGAATGTTTGCACTTTGAATATTTGATAAGTTTCTCAGACATCTATAGAATGAACATTAGCAGATCTAGGAAACCCAGTTTCTTTATTTCTCAAAGGACAATTCATGCTTTTAGGGTTTTTTTTAATCTCTTTTCTTAAGTGAGCTTTTTTCACTAAACAATTATTTAATTTTGAGTGATTTTTTAGCAGAGGTTGAACTTTATTCTGAGCATGAATCATTAATATGAAGCACACAGAGATGTCACAGATTATACAATCCACTTGGGGCTAAGGTTTACTTTTTTTAAATATGCTAGAACAATTTATCAAGAGGGCATTGATTTATAATAGTTCTCAATATTAGAATCCACACATTTACCTTTGATGTTCAAAGAACCAATGTATATTATCTATTGTTAGAGTGTGAAATAAAGTTAGAAAATCTTGTATGTCCTAAGACAGTGATAGCAAACCTTATAGAGATGGAGTGTGGGCCCCATCCCCACCCAACCCCCCAGACCAAGCACTGTGTCCACCCCACAGATACCAAATGTCTAACCCCAACTTCCCATAGCCCCATCTTATCCCCCACCCCCTTTGTCCTAGACAGGGGAGGAAGTGCTGTTTTGAGCAGAGGGGAGGAAGAAGTGAGGAATGTCCTCAGGTGCATGGAGAAGGGGAAGAGAGCAGCTCCACACTGAGTCCCTCTGGCTTTCTAGTAACAAACTCTTGTGGATGTCTGCAGGCATGCCCACAGAAAGAACTGTGCAAGTCCTTTTTGGCACCTGTGCCATAGGTTTGCCATCATGGTCCTTAGAGTTTAAACCAAGTTCACTTCTGAATCTTGGTGAGCTAGGGTAGGGACTGGGTCTCTGGAGGGGGAGTGGAGATGAAATATATTGCTGTTTTTCTAGGAAATTTGAAAATCAGCCTGGCATAATATATAGGACAGTCCATATGGAGTCAAGAAGTCCTAGAATAAAACCTTACCTCATATACTTGTTAGCTGAGTAGTTCTGGGCAAGACATTTAACTGAGTTTCTTAACTATAAAAGTGAAGTTGGACTTGACAGACACCTCCAACTTTAAATCTCATGTTTTCTTTTCTCTTTTACATTGTTGTCTTTTATGAATTTTTTGAGGAGGAGAAAAACAAAGGACCTTGACCCTATCTCTATTTGCATTGTGGGATGCCAATGAATACCTTTTCTCTACTCCTGTAAATCTTTTTACCTAATCATTTGACCTTATCCCCTTAATGGATTTTATCTGTGCATTTCCCTCACTTTCCTCTTATAACACTGTTCCTAGTTTGGACACTAGTATCCTTTCAAGGAAGTCAGTCCAAACTGTCCCAGAATTACTATAACCATCTGTTGCTACTTGAAGACCTTTTGTTTTCTCTAACCTCTCTCTAATATGTCAACCTATTTTTTTCAATTAAGAGGTTGAAAAATTAATAAGTGGAAAAGGAGATTAAAATGAAAAGAAGGTAGTTTTACAGCATTCCCCCCCTTTTAAGAACTAGAAAATATTTATTAAAATTTTACTGTGCATTGCATATTATTGGGTTTACAAAGAAATATAAATTCTGGTCCTCAGTTGATTTATAATAAAATTTATTCCCCTCCAGTGTTCTTTAAAAGCAAAATGGTTATGAGACATTCTTAAAGTAAGTTAGTAGGAGCTGACCTATTTTTTTCTTTTTATGTCAGGATTTCAGAAAGGGAACAGAACAAAAGAGATAAAGATAGTCAGGGCTGGAAGTTAGATTAGAATGGGTAAACCTAGACCACTGATATTTCCCCAAATCAAATAAATTAAAAGTAAAATGTACGTACCATAGGATCAGGGAAACAAAAAGTCAAGTACAAGAAGACTGACAAAATAAACAAAGGAACTCAGACTAGGATAGTAGTGTAAAAAAAGAAAGTCAAGATGGAAGTTGTAGAAAGGACACCAAAAAAGAAATCAGGGGACCTTATTTCTAATTCAGTCATCAACTCACTGTTTTGCCATTGACAAATCACTCAATATCTATTAGCTTTGGTTTTTCTTTTTATCTAGAAAATGCTTGAAATATGTGTCTTCATGCTACTTTCAACTCTGCTCTAAAGGAAAGTAGACAATAAGGGCCAGGACTCTTGGATAAAATGTCTAAGAAATAAAACCTTAATATGCAAACATAATGTCCTATTAAAACAATTATCTTGGTTTGAGCCTAGAAACAATATAAAGGGCATTAAGGTCCAGGTGGCTCTTTCCTCTGTGGTTTTGGGGAATTTATTTCAGAAAAAAACGTCATCAGTTTCACTACAATTGCTCGAAGTCCCAAGTTGGGAAAATTCTCAACATTAGGCATACATTGTGCACTCTTTCTCAATTTACATTCATGGCTGTTTGACAGTTTTAGTTAACCTCTGGCATTCTCATAGTTGAGACAAAATGTAGATGATCCTGTTCAGTTTCAAAGTCCTTCACAATCTACCTCCTCCTGATTATGGTGGGTTCAAGGTGAACCCCTGGGGTTCAGCATGCATACCCTTTGCAAGAATGCAAGACTCTATAATTTAGCTTAGAAACAAAAAAGATAAATTTATTAATTTGGAATTCATGTTGAATTTCGCTATGGGGACAGCATAGATGGAAAGCTGCCTCCTCAAAGCGATCAATTCTAGGTTTTTTTATACTCTTTACAGAAGGTGATATGTGACAAGAAGGATATGAATTCAGGAAAAAGTGTAGGATGGGGCTAGGCACCTGACCAGGGTCAGAGCAGTGTCTCATGTCCTGAAGACATAGGGAATAACGTTGGTAGCTCAGGAGACAAATAGATGTCTTAGATACAACCATATGGTATTAAAGCATAGCCTGAAGGTGTATCTTTGTGCCCATCTCAAAACTAAGGGGAGAATCCAAGGGAATTAATTTTCTCAAGGGTCTTTCTTATCATTAGACTTTAAAATCCAGCCCACCCTATCTTTAGCCTTAACAAAAATGCAAGGAAGGAAAGAAATTTTCCTGCTTATAGTTTGACCTCAAGCACTACTATAATGTGAGGGTGCAAGGTAAACCTAGAGTTCCTCATCATTCCTACCTGTCCAGTCTTCTCTTTTTTCACTGACCTTTCCTCTTCAATCCAGTGACACTGCCTCCCTGATTGTTCTGATACTTCCTCTCTCAACTGCAAGAACTTTTTTTGGCTTTCTCAAATCCTGAAATGTGTCCCTCCTTCACTCTGAACACAGACCTCTCCAGTTTCCTTTAAGGTCCAACTAAAATCCTACCTTCTAGAAGAAAGCTGGAATTTCCCCTCATCATCTCTGTCTGCTAGCTTTCTGGACTTTCTTTAGGAACAAATTAAAATCCTGTCTTTCATTGGAATTTTTTTTCCAAACCTGTTGATTCTAGTGCCTTTTGTCCAGCTATTTTTATCCTGTATATAATTGGCTTTGTTTGTATTTATTTACATGTTGTTTTCCTAATTAGCTTTTAAGCTCTTAGAGGGCAGAAATTGTCTTTTACATTTTTTAATACTTAAGTTTGGTGCTTAGCACAGTGCCTAGCTCAAAGAAAGTTCTTAATAAATGCCATTGATTGATTAATTGGTTAATTGAACTATTTGAACAATAAAAAAAAAAAGATAACCCTATCATGTCTGCAGTAGGAAGTGAAATTGGGGCAGGTGCAGACCTTTTCTCAATACTTTCCTGAGTCCTTGAGAAAGTGAGTACCTAGCTTTTATCAGGGGCCAGATCTTCTGCACAGATATTCTTAGAATTCATAGCCCTGATATATATTTCCCTTCTCTAACTCAGTTCAGTTCTACCTTCTTTTTCTCATTTCACTAGTTTTCCTTAGGCCACTGGCTTTTTTATTTTTAATTAGGATTTGAGTCAACCTACTTCCTCTTTCTGTTTCTAAATTCTTGGAACCTCAATCTAGTTCTTCCTTTTTTATTCAAATTGATAGCCTGTGACTAAGTCACAGAATAGTTCTGTTGATTCAAGTTGTTGTAAAGATCTCATTATGTCTGACTTCAGATTGATTCCTCTTCTCTAACAAAGGTATTTCCTTCTAAGTGAGGTTAGAAAATCTATGAAGCTCCATATTTCCAAATAAAAAGAGATATAATGAATAGGCAAAACACCAAAGGTGAGAATTGAAATTTGAGGGACTTTCAGGGAAAGAGTTGAATGACTTCAAAATGACACGAAATTAAAATTAATTAATTAATAAAAACAGAATTTAATAAAAACAGAAGCAGAAGCACACAGAAGATGGGAAAGAATAAAGTCTTCACTAAGTAATTCCTACAGAAAAAGTAGCATGGTCTACATTTCTAGGCCAGCCCTCCTATTTCTGCCTTGAATTTAATGTGTTAGTGAAAGAATATGAAAACTAGTCAGATAATCTGGGGTCCAGATCCATGTCTATCACTTAATATTTTTGTGAACTGGGCCAATCAATTAACCTCTCTGGTCCTAAGTTTCTTTATATATAAAAAGAGGTAGAGGAAACTAGATGGCCTCAGAGAGCCTTTAGCCTCTATTTAGTTTAGTCTTAAGTCTGAGCCTAGACCCATGTCCCAATGTCTGTATGGCGATGCCAGAATCTAGCATTACCTCAGACTTTTTTCTTAGCAATGTTCTAAGAGGACATCTAATACCAGATAGTCAGGAGAACTACCTGAGCTTTGCTAGCTCACTTAGAAAGCAAAATTTTATATGTGGACTTTATAGGATAATGACAGAGAAACATTATTTGGTTTAAAGGTTATGGTCAAAATTCAGAAGAACATTATTAACAAGAAGTATTATTGACAGGCAAAAGAAAAACTATAAATAGCATGGCAAATTGGCCAGAAACTCTCAAGACTACTGTAGAGTTATGAAAAATATTTTAAAAAATTGGAATATGAAATTCTGAAAAGATCAAGTCTGACTTGCACTTCAAAATAGCATATTTTGAGAAGTTAAGCCTAAATATTGCATAAAAATGAACTTTCAAAAAGGAGAGGAATTAGGAGCCCATCTGAATATAAAAAGTTAGAAAACAAAAGATATATAAGAAAGATAAACAGGTAAAGTGAATGAAAAACAACTTATATATGAAAATGTTTTGTTTTTGTTCTCCATGATTATACATTTAAGCAAATTTATTTTTAATTTTTTTTTCTTTTCACATAAAAAAATCTCTTAGGTGGTTTGAGAGGCATGAAGATTACAAAAGGCAATGCAGCCCAATGGAAGCACTTCCTCCCTCCCCTGTCTGGGATAAGGGGATCAAGGGGACAAGATGGAAGTGTAGAAGTATGGGTTAGGGTGGGGCACATGGTATCTGGGGGGTGGCCATATCAATTGTTCTGGAGGTTGGGGTCCACACTCTGTTTCTAAAAGGTTTGTCATCACTGTCTTAGGAAATACAAGATGTTCTAACTTTGTTTTACATTCTAACAATAGATAATATACATATTTTGATTCTTTGAAAATCACAGATAAATGTGTGGATTCTAAATAATGTATGACCTAGAATTTGGTAGAGAACAAAAAATCCTGATAGATGATACCTATTCTTGTACCCTGAATTATTTCAAGGACCCCTAGGACCTCTTCCTGCTGTGGTGCACAGCCTCTACCTTCCCTCAATTTCTGAGTGCTGGAGTGTTCCATAGGTATGCTCTTGGCCAGATCCATCTGCATAACCAGTTCCCACAGGTTTCCTAGGCTATATTAATCTGGGTTGGAAAAAATGATTTATTGATTTTTTTTAAATTGTACTTCCTAATCAGGATTTGGTATGGTTCATTTTCTAAATCTTTAGGGAGGAAATGGGGAGGGGGAATTATGCTAGATTTCCTCCTGTTATTCTGCCATTATGATTGTCTTCTTCTGGATCATTCTCATAGAATTGGGGCAGTATACAACAAGTGTTTTTCAATGGGTTCCATTTCAAAGGAATAGAACTTGAAGGAATCTATTCTATGTATGTGTTTTGCTTCTCAGGATCCCCATCCCCAATCCAAATCAGAGAAAGCCTAGTATCTCAGTGCCTGTAGAAAT
Source organism: Monodelphis domestica (assembly GCF_027887165.1). Classification (NCBI taxonomy): domain Eukaryota; kingdom Metazoa; phylum Chordata; class Mammalia; order Didelphimorphia; family Didelphidae; genus Monodelphis; species Monodelphis domestica. Next base: position 225,951,382 of record NC_077232.1, on the reverse strand, counting down.
AGGAAATCAAAACAAACAGAAGAAAGAAGAAAAAATGGTGAGAGAAAGTACATATAATAGGATTGGGCTCCATTACTAGGGGAACACACTTTACTAGATTGCCTCTTTTTCTTGAGATGAAGATTCTTAGAAAAGTATTGTTCTTCAAAATGCAATTGAATTAAAAACCAGCTAGTCAGAAGAGGGAACAGATCTTTTGTATTCTGGAAGTTCTAATTTGCATGAGGGTTGAGATGATTATACAGTAGAGAGGAAAGACTGCTCTATTTGGAAGCTGGGGACTAGTGTCTCTATCTTAGCTCTGCCATATGTGACCTGGGGCAAATCATTTGGCCATTCTAAGTCTCAATTAAATCATCTATAAAATTAACACATTGGACTAAATGGCATTTAAGATCTCTTGAAGCTCCAAATCTATGATACCATTTAATGAAGATTCAAGAAGGAAGCTAAATAGATTAGAAAATAGAAAATAGATTCCTGAGTTATTACTTTCTAGAGTATTCTAGAAAGGATTTGTAATAAGGAGGAAGAATTATATCGACATTCCTTATGTATTACAAATTAATATTATGCAGAAAAATAATTAATATTAATTAGCAATAATGGGAGAATTCCTTGTAAAACTCTTATCAGTGTTACTAAAAGAACATAGTGCTACTAGTGCTAGCATTGCTGCTGAAAAGAAGGAAAATAGCCACAGATTTGTAAATTTGGAAGAGTTTGAAATTGTGAAGTGGTTCTAGAATAGATACAATAATTAAAAAAAATGTATCAATAAAGAATCCCTTTTTTGGGGTTGAAAAGTAATTGACCATATTTTATTAACTTTAAATGCATATAAACTGTCAACATGGAATCTAGAGACCCCAAACTTGTGGCCAAGTTGGATACTAGAGGAGTCACACAGCACATAGAAGGAGCTATATAAGTGTTTCCCTTGTAGTAAGTTGATATATATATATGTATATATATATATGTTATATATATATATATATATATATTTGATATTAACTCAAATGTTTTTCTGACAAGGATTTCTTTGTATCTACTACTAAAGGCCAGATGTGGATTCCAATTATGGACACATCTGAATCTTTAAGAGGACAAAATAGTCAGACTTGACTAGAGCTTGGAAACAAGTTGACAAAACTTTACTTTCACTTCAACTATGCTTCTTCTTTCCTTCCAACTACAAGTGTTTCCACTTGTCAGTCATAAGAATTGTTTGTTTGTTTTTTCCTGTCCAAAATCATTATTACATGTTAATACAGGACTACTGAGAGGGCATGTATCAAATAGGGAAGAGAAAATAACATGCTTTGATCAATCCATATATTTCCAAACCTTCCAAACAACTTCATCCCAAATCTTTTACTCATATAAGGGCAACTTCTGGTTGACATAGTTGATAAAGTATTAGACTTTGAGTCAGGAAAACCTTAGTTTCAAACCCCACCTAAGCACTTACTAGTTTTGTGACCTTGAGCAAATAATTTGGCCTCTATTTGCCTCAGTTTTATTCTCTGTAAAATGGGAATAATAATGTTACCTATATTCCAGGATTGTTGTGAGGATCAAATGAGTTAATAATTATAAAGTGCTTAGCATAGTGGCTGGCACATAGTAAGTACTATATTGATGTCAGCTCTTGTTATTAGTTTTGATTATTATTCCAGAAGAATGCTAAGCTTAGACCTGGGTTTGAATCTATGATCTCACTTTTTACAGATGTATAATTATGGAAAAATTATTTAATTCTTAAAGATTCAATTTCCTCTTCAGTTAAATAGAGACTGTGATACACTGCTCACTTCATCAGGATATTCTGCAAAAAAAATGCTTAGTAAGTGTTTAATAGTATTAACAACATAAAATAAATAATAAACAAAAAAACCTGCTGGGTTTGGAATGGAGTACCTACATTCAAATACCAGTTTACCTACTACTTGTTTCATTTAACCTTCTTGTTCCTTCATTTTTCATCTGTAAAATGAGAAGGATATAGATCCCCTAAGGTCCCTTCTAGCACTAAATATATATATATATATATATATATATATATATATATATATATATATATATATAAACCAAGTACTATATAAAATTTTATAACTCATGTTTCCAAATCTGTTGATATGAGACTCTCTACTTATTGGTGGAATTTAATGTCCTGCCATGCATGAAGGACAGATTTGTAAAGAGATAAAGATTTCAGTTCTATGCCTCTCCTGGACCCCTCAAGGCAAAGTCTTCAAATGAAACATTGAGTGCTCCTGCTTTTGTTGGTTTTGGATTCAGAAGAAAGAGGGACTTTGATCTAAAGTCAATAAAGCTTGAGTATGTTGGTTTGTAAAGGAAGAATGGAAGTTGCCTTCTGCTTTTTAAGCAGAGGGTTTTGAAGGAAAGATGTTCTGCTCTCATAATTGGTTCTTTAACTTAGGGATAATATCTAAAATTAATGTATGTGGTTTTGGCGAATCACAAATAATTCTGGAATTTTTCTGAAATTCTTAGAGAGATTCCTGGCTGATCTTGTCTTAGTTCCTTCAGATGGCCTAAGGCCAGGATATGATCTAGCCCTGATTTGTATTTACTGTGAAGTTAATTAATTTGACATTCCTGTTCAGGCTTTGTGACTAAATTATGATAAATTATTTATTGCCAAAATATATAAAATAACTGCTATAACGTAGAATCATAGGCTTAAGGAATCCTTAGAGAAGGTAAATGATCAGAAAAGCTTGTTTGAGGTATATGGAAATTCTTATTTGCTGATAAGCAGAACTTTATTCAGCTGAAATGGGTGAGACTTGTCTTTTAAGGAAAAAGAAGGCTTCTGGGATCTAACGGTGCCAAAGTACACAATGGACAGAGAACATCCTGGGATGGTTACAGAGGCATATTCTGGGCTCACCTGGGAATGGACCTTTTTCTGACCATCTAGGATGTTAATCCTTGAGTGATATAATGATGGCATGAGCCAGTGATAGCTTTGGCCTGTATGTGAAGTCCTCACTATGTGTCCCTTGGGACAAGGAAATATTTTCCCTGTCAGCTTTTTCCTTTGTGTCAAATTCCCATAATCAGCACATAATGCCAATTATAAAATTAAAGTTTCCATTTCCTCAAACAACCTATTAGTCTAATAAATGAAAATTCTTAAATTGTTAGGGAACATACATTGAAAAGTAGTTGAAGTTTATTAATAAATGGCTTATATTTGTAGCCCTAATTTACCACAGTTAAAGTTTGGATCTTGAATGGGGAAATATAGCTCAAACCTTTCTTGAATTTCCCCCAGGATCTGGGGTAAAGAAATTCATTTGTAAAATATTGTTACTCAAGTATTTATAGATGTTTATAGTTAGTGTGTACTTTGCAAAAGGATATTCTTTAACAGAAACATCACATACCATCTCTGCAAACAACTCAGGAATCCGATTTCCTAAAGGAATCTATTCCTGTCAGAAGATGATTTCTGAAGAAGAATTATGTTGGCTAAGATACCCAAATGCAAATGTGTAATATCAATTACTATTGTACTAATTTTCTCTGTTTATATCTGTTGCTCTAGTTTTTGCCACAGTCCTGGTTTTTACACTTCTATATTAGGGGCTTTCTCTCCCCCTTGTGAGCTGTCTGCCAATAGGGGGAAGCAGTCGCTGGGCATCCATCATATCTCCAAGCAGGACCTCCAAGCAGGACCTATCTAGGACCCAGGCATTCACTCAGGACACGCCCCTAAAGGCCCTGTGTCTACAGCTTTTCCCTCCCTGTTCAAGTTTTGGCCACTCCCCTGTGGGATATGTGGACCTTGCATTTGTAACCTTGTCACTTCTCTAGTTGCTTCTAGAGTAAAAGCACTCATAAGAGTCACCCAGATGCCACTGTAACTTTGGCAGCTATTCCAGCTTGAAGCCCTGGACATTGCCTACAGCCAATACCTCTCTCCTGACAATAGGCAGGACAGCTCTACAACCATTCTCAGCTCTGAATAAGCTACAGAATACTGAGACTATCACCCCTTTTCCCTTACATTTTTGGAGAGGGAGGAGATGCTATGTGCATTTTACCTCTGGAAACACAGATAGACTATTGTCAGGGAAGTTCCTTTGCTCCCTTGCGTCTTCCTGACTTCAAGCCTAAATCATCTAATGACTCCTATAGGACCCTATGTTGTTCTTTGCTTTTATACTGATCATATGGGGCTAGTTAAGGAATCTATTCTTAATCGCCTAGTAGCCTTCATCAAGGATCGCATTAATACTGTCCAGCTATGGTCCTTCACCAGCAATATCAAACCGTGACTCCTACTGAATCCCATTATGATGATACAGTTGCATGAGGAAGATTCTTCATGTACAGCGAAGTGGGGAATGAAGAGCCAGCTCCCAAACCCCTTCTTTTCCCTCCCTTATCCCTAATCCCAGAAGTTCTTGTTCACTCCCCCCCACCCCAGGAATTCCTGTGTACTCCCCCTACCACAGAAGTGTATAAAAAGCCTACAATCCCCAGACTCAGAGCCCAGTCATTTTTAGAGTGCTGAGCCCAAACTGCAGCTTGTTTAATAAATGCCCTCCTGTGTGTTACATTGTTAGTCTTTGTTTCATCCATGCAATCAATCAACTGGGCACTTCACTTTCAAGAAATAAGATGGTAGAGTTTCAAGTATAAGATGGAACCCCACTTCAGGTTGATAAAGGAAAAGACTCTGAGATTATAGGAGAGGAGTAAGGAGTCTCCATCACATCCAGATTTCCAGCTTGCTACTCTAGAGACTTTGGAGAGTTTCCCCCTGAGTGATATCTAGGAACCTCTCTTTGTTAAGCTCAATTATTTCATTCCCAGTGGGAGAGCTCCCTCAATCTGTATTTTATGGAATGTATGTATATGTATATGTATATGTGTGTGTGTATATATATACATAAATATATATATATATATATACCAGAATTAAACAAATTATAGTAATCTGCTTCAGTCAAGCATCTAAATATAAATCTGATTTTTATTATGATTACTTTCCCTTCTATCCCTGTTTAATCCCTCCTGAGGTAGATAAACTTTTTCTCTAAGGCTATCATTGGAGGAAGAAATTGGAAAAATGAATATTTCACCAGATTTCAAATTCTATTTGACATTTAACAATTGGGACAAGCTACTTACATCTCTGTACCCATTTCCTCATCTATAAAATTTGGGACTTGGACTCAATTACATGTAAAATCTTTTCTACCTCGAAAGCTGAAATCCTATAATTCACTCAAGGTCTTAAGTTGAATCGAGGTTTCTGACTGTCGTTTGGAAATCATTAAGGTAATATTTGTCCACTACTATAGAAGGAACAAATAGAGTCCAAATGTAGATTTACGTATACCATTATTCACTTTATTTCTTTCATAAATTTTGCTCTATTATAAGAAATACATGTTGTTTCAAAACATGATGACCATGAAAATATAGATTGTATGATAACATATGTACAACCCATATTATATTGCCTTCCTTGTGGAAGAGGGAGAAAGAATATGGATTGCAAAGTGTCAGAAAATGAGTTATAAAAATTGTATCAACATGATGTTTGAATTAAAGGAGAGTTAATCAGTCAAAATGGTCAAAGTTATCATCAGAAGAGTGTGTCCATCATATCAGTGGAGATAAGTGGCAAGAACTATTTGGGATGTTGCTCAATCTACAAGTCAAAACTTGGTCAATAGAATTCTATCTCTTCACTTCTTCCTTTCTCATTAGAATCACCGCAGTCCATGTTCTATTGCATCAGAAGATTTCTGTGCTTACCTTTCAACTTTTCACTTAACTTTATTTAGCATCGGTGTTTTCACACCTACTTCCAAACAATTATAGTCATGGCAACTCCAATGACCTTTTCTACAGAGGCACTAAATCAAATTCACTGTTTTCAGCTGACAATAAGGCTTCCATATCATAGCCTCTAATGTATCACTCTTAAAGCATTGGCACTCAAACACTCAAAGGTTCTTTTTCCCTTGCAGTCATTTGCATCTAATTAATACAGCCTTTGTAAAAAGTGCATTGCTATGGCAATAGAAGTTCTGTAGCAAAGAGAAACTTTTTAAATGCCAGCACAGTATGTCATGTATTTACAATTCTTTGATAATGTCACCATCTTATCATTCTAACCTTTTTATCATGCCCCAGTACAGACAAGTATACCTTTTACTTTGAACCACACAGCAGTTGCTCTAAACAACAGGGTTTATAATGAACTGCATTGATTATTTTTGATGAGAGAGTTATAATTGTACACTGCAGCTTTAGATACAAGTCTGCCATGTTTTGTTGCGCATATGACAAACGGACCCAATTTCAGAAATAATTCCATAGCGATAGATGAGCTAAATGACCTAAATCTCTTTCAAGTTGGGTTCAGTGCATTTGACATCTTTCTCATAAGAGCAGTGAGCTGTGATAGTCACTTTTTTCATGACTGCTTACCCTTACCAAAGGTGTTTAATTCAGCTCTGGTTCTCAACTGAAGCAGGACACTATGCAATCCACAAAAAGGGAATTTGAATTTATTCATAGCCTGTATTTATATGTATTTAGCCAAATACAGAAAACCTTTTTTCTCTTGGCAAATACCTGGCAAACAGCACTTTATCCCCACTCATACCTCAAAAAGCAAATTATTTACAAATCAAAATGTTTTCAAATACTTTAACTATGTTTAAATTACAGGAATCTGGGCATATGAGGTATTACTATGTACTTTATTACAATAATGTCATAAAGATCTTTAGTATGCAGAATTGTAACAAATGTGGTGGTTTGGGGATTAAATTCTCTTTAAATACTCATTCATATGACAGACTGGAGCAATTAGTCTATTGTAACAATGGTGCATGGATAACAAGAGTGTCTCATACATTTCCACTGAGAGTCATCTTCCATTATAATCATCTTAATGAAAAAACCACAGTGGCTGAAGAGAAATTGTATTGGTACAGTGTTTTAAAAAAGAAACCAAGAGGAAATGAGCACTAAAAAACATCATTAAAGTCACATTAAGGATCTGATTGAAATTGACCAGAAAGGGAGATAATCATGAGGCTGTCATTACATCCCCTTTCTCATAGCTTTGTGTCCAGGTGTTGTAGAATTCTCCTGTCAGTGGATAACTGTGCTATAATGTCTTTGCAGTGTATTTTATATGGAGAATGAATTGACAGGCTTAATGATTCTAGTTTCCTTCCATATTGTCAGATTGTGTTTAGTCTTTCCTAAGGAACCCACTCTCCCTGGCTCAGTACAATCTGGATTTTGAAAGTTCTTTGGGTACATTGAATGGGAACTAAAAAGCAACTGGTGCTAACTTTAGATGTATGAATGCTTTTCAGTTTCAGTCAGAATACTAAACTCTTTAGCATCTAGAAAACCAAGACGTCTCTCTCTCAGCTTGTCTGTCTGTGTTTGTATTTAAATTGTTATCTGAAGACCAACAACAACAAAAGACTAAACCACCCACAAACTGAAGAAAACTGTCACACAAAGAGATTTTGACCAAGATTGATGTGTTGAGAAACATAGTATAAATCAATATGTGGGCTGGAATTGGTTTGTTGCACCATCAACATGTCCTTCTGCCAGTTGGAAGAAAGATGTGTGTGTATGGACTCAGGATAAGAGAGCTCAAGCCAGGAAAAGCTGATGATGTTACACTGAGAGGACATGCTGACAGCTCCCCTTCTTTACCGCCTCATGTTCCCTCCTCCCCTATCCTTGAATAACTGACCAGTATTGAACTGTCCTTGTTGGCAGGTAGAAATCAAATCTAGCTCATCTGCAAGTAAAGTAGTCTGGCAGAATTAGCCCATCTGATAATGCTCTGCCAAGTTGACTCCCCTAGTATATTTAAATACTGTTAGTGATTGCTAGTATTTGACAACAATATTTTTATGGGGATGCTCAGATTGAGTGTAGGGAATTTGGGGAGCAATCTATGAAATGTTAATATGGAACAGAATATTTAACATGAATACAATTGCTGCTCTTTTCATGCATTGTGATTAGTGAACAGAATGCTTGAAATATTCAGCAATTCTGCCAAGAAGACTTTGAGTGCTGACACAAGGGCTTTGGTGCTTCATTTTGATATTCACTTTCTTTTTTTCAAATCAAATATTGCCCCACCCCCAAGGGCATCCCTGTGTTTTTCAAACCCACTTTATAAGACTGGCAAAATAAAGTTTTGATGGGAAGATTCCTTGGGAACACCCTCTTGAGCTTCATCCTTCATTATCACACGATTTCCCTTTGCATGAAACACCACCTTCATTTGACACACTTGAGTGACACATAACCTTGGAAAGAGGAAACAATGTCAGCCTGAATCAGGCAAACAATAGAGTTCATGTTATAGAAAATTGGAAGAAAGAAAAAAAATGCTCTTATCAAAAATCACAGAGGGTAATATGAATCCAGTATGGAGGCTGAAGTCCTGAAGCCTGTGTGTCCTTCAGTAGTTTGGCAAGCTGGCTTCATGTTGAATGACTTTGAATGTGGGTAACAGTAGTGAGGATACCCAGATTTCAGTTCCTTCTGTCATCTTTTCTAGATTTCCAACTCTCTTCTCTGAACAGACCACTTATCTATGATGCCCCAGCGATTTCTCAATGTTTCTTTAAAACTTTTCTCTCTAATCTTCCTGCTTATTTATTAATATTAATGCATTTTGTAAATCTTGGAGTGGTATATGACTGTTAGCTGTTTCTGAGAAAGCATCAGATGAAATGCAAAAACATGTAAAATACAATGCAAACATTAAAGCACTATGTAAATACTTGTTATAATGATCAGCATTAATAATAATAATATTAATATTATTGATGTTTATTTTTGGAAGTTGTAGGTATTGCCTTTGCCTAAGCAAGAGGAGTCCTCTAGCTGACAAATACATAAGCCAGGGAAGGGGAGGGATAGCACACCCTGAGAAGAAAATAAACAGATGAGTCAATTCCCAGTGACACTATTAAAGCACCTTCTTTGTGGGCAATGCAGTTTTTAATTGTGAGAGGTCTTTGAATTATTAGTATTATTTTCAAACGTACAATGTTTTGGCAGCACACCCTCATTAATCTTTTAAACAGGTAAGCTGAGAGACTCATCCAATGATGTGACAGAATTGTCTAATTTTTTTTCATTAGTGAGCTTCTACTTGGTCTAGGTTAGTGGGCCCTTTGGAGGAAATAAAGAAATGATGATCTCATTTGTGAAGATTCAAAATTCCGTTAAGATTTTCAACCTAAGCTCCAAGACATGTCTCTGAGTACATTCTTCAAACAAAGTAAGTAGGGAAATCAGACGGATTTTCAGTTCTAAATACAATGCCCTCTCCTTCTTTTCTGGTAGAGACTGATCTCTTGACTTTGTTTTGCAGAGAGAATAAATGTTTGTTTGTTGAACAGTTTTGTGTGTGTAAGCCTAGAAGAACACAATCATGACAAGAATCTCCTTCAGAAAGATAGAAAGAAATACAATGCGGAGGTTCAATTATATCATCTCTTTTCCTCCTGACTTCACAAGCTAAAAGAATGACAGCTTTAGTACTTGTATGTTGGAGTGTTTTGGAAATGTAATAGACTTGCCACTTGGGGAATACAGTTAAGCAGTAAGATGGGCGAAGGGTGTTGTGCTGAACTATTATCTTTTCTTAGCTGTGTTTTCATCTTGGTGATACATAATAGTGATTGTATTACAGCAGCAGGCTGCTTATTCTGGGAACCCTTAATTCATTTATAATGGCTTTTGTACTGATTAGGACAGATTCTCCTCTAGCAACGCATCTTCCTGGACATGGGGGGAAAGTTCCAATGTAGGCGTTGCACTTCAAAGCCCCGACATTAAGTGGGGAGACAGTATCTTGTCAATTTATTTCAACAAACATTTGAGTACCTATTATCTCTCAGCAAGGTACTGTCCTAAATGCTCAAGATACAGAGTCAAAAGGTACCTACTCTCAAGAAGCTTACCTTGGGGAAGAGAAAGAGGAAAGTGAAATGGATTACAACATGTAGTCAAGTATATACAGAATATATACAAAGTTTCCCAAAAATATTTCAGGAAAAGACTGCTACTAGTTTGAGGCTTTAGGACAAATTATAAATAGAAGGTTGTATCTGTATTATATTAAGAAACTAGAGGGCTCAATGATTTGAGAGCCAGGCCCAGAGACAGGAGGTCCTGGGTTCAAATATGACCCCTTAGATACTTCCTAACTGTGTGGCCCTTGTCAAGTCACTTAACCTCCATTGCCTAGCCTTTACCATTCTCCTGCCTTAGGACCAATACACAGTATTGATTGTAAGATGGAAGGTAAGAGTTTAAAAAAATAAACATAAAGCTAGGAATTCCCCCAAGGTGACAATGAGGAAGCTGTACATTCTAGCTTTGAGGAGAACTTTCATGCAAAGCTAAGAGCATGCAACTTGAAAGATTGTATACAGGGAAAGGTTGGCACCTTCAGCCTATGAACTTTAGATTACTCCACCCTACTTAGTGTAACAAAAACAGGAATGTCTACACCCATACTTAAGGATTAAGTATTTAGGAGGATGGCCTATGAAAGATATGGGCTAGCAAATGACAAATCAGAAACAACTGACAGACCCCTGGGCTGTCCTAAGTCAAGCTTAAGCTACCATTGATACATGTGAGACCCAGGAAAGTGATGTAAAAATAATGTAAAAAACTTCCTCTCTCTGGCCTCTTTGGCAGCAGAGAGGTGGCTAGCGGAGCAAGCTGAGCATTTCGGCATTTTGGGTGGTGGCTGCTATTGTCCTGGTTTAGCCATGAGTTTTCCTTGATACCATACTGGAGGAAGCTGAGTAGCCTAATTCAGGTGAGGCATCTTATTGAGCTCTATCGGAGTTTAGACTGATTCTTTCTCCTTTACCTTCCAAACACTATCTTCTTAAAAAGCCACTAATCTCTTTAGGAACCTCGTGGCAGAGGACTTTGAACTCCCCCTGGCACAGGCCAGGCAGGAGAAATCCTACACCCTTTCCCTCTCCCTTCTCTTTAATTCCTTCCCTCTATATTAATTAAACCACCATAAAGTTAAAAAAACAAAACAAAACAAACAAAAAAAATTAACTTGGGTATTTTATTTGGGATATTTCCTGGCGACCAAAAATAATTTAGATTAGGTCCCAACCCTAAAATTATCCTTAAAAGCCAAGTCTAGTGTCTTGTTTATTCATTCTTAGAGACTTTGTATTCTAGGAGTCTACAAGAAATGTCCTGATTACTAGATCTTATGTGCTGGGCTAGAAGTCTATGGAAATGGCCCTGATGATGAAGTAACCACCCAGCTTTCTAAGGATCACTATTGGGAAATATTTTTGTCGATATGGAATAGCTTCAAGCACTTACACAATTTTTAACTTGCATATTACTATCAAAGATTGATGGTGAAGTTAGGGCAAAATTACCAAGAATTTTCAAGAATCATTAAATGTAGTTAAATTGAATTTAACTTGTGATTGACCTTTAACTTTTAACATATCACTTGCTCTTTCTTGTGCTATTTTTAATATTTCAATTTGTTAATTGTTTTCATTTATTTATATGCTAATGCATGTAGTATTTGAGGAGTATGTTTTCTGTAAAGCTTTATCGCAAAATGGATTTATATGTCTATATATATATCTATATCTATATCTATATATATATATCTATTTGAATACTGATAATTGCATTCATTACATTCTTCAAACCTTTAAACACTTTATCAACATAAACTTCCCAAATCTAAGGCTTCATAAAATAGTATTTATTAGATACTCTTAAGTATTTAGTGCTATTTAATCAGACAAAATTCTTCCTAGGAAATGCCTCTGATGGTTGCCATTCACAAGAGAGACATCAACTTCACAGAATCAATATAAAATTAAAAGCATCATAGAAAAGAGTTACTATTACTATTTTTCCTTAAGGAGATTTTCTATAAAAATTGAAACAAGGGAAGACAATTGAATTTAAGAGTTTCCAAATAACTAGATTCAGTATTAGCTCAATAACTTTTACATAGACATCGTGGGACAACAGAGCTATAGTTAAAAGGGACCCCAAAAGTCATTTGGTGCAACTCCTTTACTTTTCAAAAAAGGAAAATGAGGTTCAGAATCGTGAACCAACTTAGCCTAATTACACAAAGATTAAGGGACAAAGTCAGGATATGACCCCAGGTTATCTACCTCCAGGGCTAATGTTCTTTCCACTAGAGTCTATTGCCTCCCATTCAATGATTGTGCTATATTTTTACTTTCTACTTAGTCTTTCAATGGATGTAAGATCTCCTAAAAGATTCTCCCTCCACTTATTCATATAGTAACCCTTCCATGTCTTCACATCCTAGTTTAATTATCTTTCCTATATTCTCATAAACCCTCCATATAGGATCTAGCCAGGACTGTGAGGAAGTCAGGAACTGTGAGCCAATTGTCAAAGTTTAAGTGTGAACATTAACATTTTGGATTTCAGAAAACTCTATGAATCAAAGTTCCATTTGCTGTATTTCTTTGACTGTCCAAAATTAAGAAAATGATAAAAAATCTTATTAATATAGATTAAATTTAAAATTGTATCTTGCATGTTTTTTTCTTGAGACAGATTTTAGAATACCCATGAATCTATGCCCCACCTTCCACATCTGGAGGCCTTCCTTTTATTATTGTTCATTATACTTTTATTATAGCTACAGTTTTTTGAACCAAGCAAAACACAGGGTCTAAGCGATATCAACCAAATAAAGATATTTTGCTTTGAGTTCTAGCAACAGATGCCATCCAAGGACTAACTACCACTAAGTTAAGAGATATTCATCTCAGGAAGGCAGATTATCAGATATTTTTGGATTTAGGATTGTCTCAACTCCAAAAATAAAAAAAATATATAAGAGAGACAGACAGACAGAGAGAATATCTAATTACAATATATACATATAGCAATATATAGGTATAACAAAATTAAACCAATCAGGATAATAACATAAATATCCTTATCTGATCCTCTTTTTTGTTCTAAATTTGTGATTTTATGATGCAAAATTGCCTTCCAGCAACAAAACTCAACTTATTTATTACATAATATTAATAGGCAATGAAGGGTGCTGGATAAAGAGTTAGCCTTGTCACCAAGAAGACTTGGTTTTATGTTTTGCCTCTGAAACATACTGCCTTTATGACCCTGGGCAACTCACTTAATCTAATTGTCCCAGGGAGCTCTCTAATTAGCAAAGAGGATACTAACCCAAATCGGTAGAAGGAATTCCCAGTACTAGTGAAATTTCAAATCCATTTCCAAGATCAAAAGAAATTTTTTTTTAATTCATCAAGTGTTGCCTGGGATGCTCAGGAGTAAATTAAATTGTCAAGATCAGACAGCTAGTATGTGTCAGAGACAGAAATTGAACTCAGGTTTTCAAAACTGGGGTCCTGCTGATTCTAATGCCAGAACTCTACCACACTCCATTACTATGCTTCATGTTTGATAATTAAGGAAACAGATTCCTAAAACTGAATGATCATCCTACAGTGGAACAATAGTCAGGTCTAGAATAGATACTTAGTTTCCTTATGATTCCACTGGCAGGTTTGTTTCTTTGCTTATCCTTACTTCTCTAAGGAGCTTCTAGTTTATAAAATCATTGCAATATGAAACTAAACAGGCTATAAAAGGGTCCCATTATTCAAGAATTCATTATCTCAGTATTGTTGACAGAATGATACCCTTAAGGAAGATGCCAGTAGTATTTTATGCAAAATATAACATCTTGTCCCAGGACAGTCTTACTCCACTGAGACTGTTTGCAAGCTATTAAAGACCAGGAAAGGAATAAAGCAAGTTTAAAATGAAGCTACTCCCCAGCAAAACTGACGATATTCTTACAGGGGAAAGTATGGTCATTCAACAAAATAGAAGAATTCCAAGCATTTGTAAAGAAAAGACCAGACCTGAACAGAAAATGTGATGCTCAAACACAGAACTCAAGAGAACCATATAAAGGTAATTAAGAAAGACGGGAAAATGAAAAACAAAACAAAAAACAAAAACACAAACTCTTTTAAGAGACCCTATGAGCTAAAATGATATGTATCCCTATAATAAGACGTCATTGGTAACTCTTAAAAATTGTTATTATCACCTGGGCAGCTAGAAGAATCACACTTAGAGGGAATAGTGACAAACTGTATAGGATGAAATGTCAAGAAATAAATATGTGTATATATATATATGCATAGATGCAAATATATGTGTACATATATATATACATATATATACAACTAGAGCTTTAAAAAGAGGCTAATATTAAAGAAATGAAAAAAAAACAAAAGGGGGTAAATTTATATGTCACAAATAAGCTCATGGTGGGAGGGGGGGAGAACATCAATACACTGGAAGGGTAAAGAGGTTGGAGAGAGGAAATATTCAACTCTTATGTGCATTTAAATTGACTCAAAGAGGGAAGAACAATCAAATTCATTTGGGGCAGAGAATTGATTTGTGCCCCATAGGGAAGTAAAAGGATAAAAAAGGGATTGGTGGGTAGGGAGGGAGCACAAGGAAGGGAGATTGTGGGGTGGGGGTAGTTTAAAAAGACTGTAAAGAAAATAAGGGGGGAATAAGAAGGGTGGGGGATAGAAAGGGAAGTAAAATAAGGGTGGGGATTAAGGGGGAATGAATAAAAACAAAACATTGGTATAGAAGGAAATAGTGAAAGAAGAAAAGGCAGGACAAGGAGTAGAAATCAAAATGCTGGGAAATACACAGCTGGTAATCATAACTTTGAATGTGAATGGAATGAACTCACCTATAAAACACAATGAAAAACAGAATAGATTAGAATCCAAAACCCTACCAGATGTTGTCTGCAAGAAACACATAATGAGGAAGGTAGACACAGATAGGATAAAAGTAAGAGGATGAAGCCAAATCTATTGGGCATCAAATGATAAAAACAAGGCAGAAATCGCCAGCATGATACTGGCAAAGCCAAAGTAAAAATAGATCTAGATAAAAGAGATAGGGAAGGTAATTACATTCTGATAAAAGGCAGTATAGACAACGAGGAAATATCAGTACTCAACATGTATGCAACACATGGCATAGCATCCAAATTTCTAAAGGAGAAACTAGTGGAGCTCAAGGATGAAATAGATAGAAAAACTATACTAGTGGGAGACCTGAACCTTCTTCTATCAGAACTAGATAAATCAAACCAAAAAAAAAAAAACTAAATAAGAAAGAGGTAAGAGAAATGAATGAAATCTTAGAAAAATTAGAGTTAGTAGATATGTGGAGAAAAATAAATAAGAACAAAAGGACTACATCTTCTATTCAGCAGCACATGGTAAATTCACAAAGATTGACCATGTACTAGGTCATATAAATATTGCAAATAAGTACAAAAGAACAGAAATAATAAATGCAACCTTCTCAGATCACAATGCAGAAAGAACAATAATTAGTAGGATACATGGAGAGACAAATAAAAAATTAATTGGAAATTAAACAATACGATTCTCCAAAATCAGTTAAAGAACAAATCATAGAAACAATTAATAACTTCACAGAAGAAAATGACAATGATGAGACACTCTTTCAAAATCTATGGATGCAGGCAAAGCAGTACTGAAGGGAAAATTTATATGCTTGAGTTCATATATTAATTATTAATTTAATGTAATATTTATTATATAAATTATTTGTATTTATTATTATATAAATTATATTTATTATATAAATTATAATATAAATTAATTTAATTTAATATTAAGTTAGAGAAGACAGAATTCAATGAATTGGACATGCAAATTAAAAAAAACTAGAAAAACAAGAAATTAAAAATCCTCAGATGAAGATTAAATTAGAGATCCTAAAAATCAAAGGATAAATTAATAAGATTGAAAGTAAAAAAAAAACATTGATTTAATAAATCAGACTACAAGCTGGTACTTTGAAAAAATAAATAAAATAGACAAAGTACTGGTCAATTTATTTTAAAAAAGGAAAGAAGAAAACCAAATTGACAGTATACAAGATGAAAAGGCAGGCCTTACCTGTAATGAAGAGGAAATTAAGTCAATCATTAAAAATTATTATGCCTAATCACATGGCAATAAATATGGCAATCTAGGAGATATGGATGAATATTTATAAAAATATAAATTGTCTAGACTAATAGAGGAAGGAATAGACTACCTAAACAACCCCATATCAGAAAAAAGAAATTGAACAAGCCATCAAAGAGCTCCATAAGAAAAAATCCCCAGGCCCAGATGGAATCACAGTTGAATTCTATCAAACATTCAAAGAACAACTAATCCCAATATTATACAAACTATTTGACAGAATAAGAAAAGAGGGAGTTCTACCAAATTCTTTTTACGACACAAATATGGTACTGATTACAAAGCCAGGCAGGTCAAAAACAGAGAAAGAAAAGTATAGACCAATCTCCTTAATGAATGTAGATGCAAAAATCTTAAATAGGATACTAGCAAAAAGACTCCAGCAAGTGATCAGGAAGGTTATTCACTATGACTGGGTAGGATTCATACCAGGAATGCAAGGATGGTTCAATATTAAGAAAACTATCCACATATTTGACCATATTAGCAAGCAAAATGATAAAAATCAAATTATTATCTCAATAGATTCAGAAAAAAGCCTTTGAAAAATATAACACTCTTTCCTATTGAAAACATTACAAAACACAAGATTAGAAGGGCCTTTCCTAAAAATAATAAACAGTAAATATTGAAAACCATCAGCAAACATCATCTGCAAAGGGGATAAACTAGAAGTCTTCCCAATATGTTCAGGAGTGAAACAAGGATGCCCATTATCACCTCTATTATTTAACATTGTACTAGAAACACTAGCTGTAGCAATTAGAGAAGAAAAAGAAATTGAAGGTATTAAATTAGGCAAGGAGGAGACCAAGCTATCATCTTTGCAGATGATAATATGGTCTACTTAACAAACTCCAGAGAATCAACTAAAAATCTAGTTGAAATAATCAACAACTTTATCAATGTCACAGGATACAAAAGAAACTCACATAAGTCATCAGCATTTATGTATAACTCCAACACACTGAAGCAGTAAGAATTAGAAAGAGAAATTCCATTTAGAATCACCCTAGACAATACAAAATACTTAGGAATCTATCTGTCGAGACAAACACTGGACCTATATGAACACAGCTACAAAACACTCTCCACACAATTAAAACTAGATCTAAACAATTGGAAAAACATCAAAACATTGACTGCTCATGACTAGGATGAGCTAACATAATAAAAATGGCAATCTCACTGAAATTAATTTACTTATTCAGTGCCATACCCATTGAACTACCAAAAAATTACGAATTAGAAAAAATATATCAAAGTTCATTTGGAAGAACAAAATATCAGGGATATATAAGGAAATCATGTAAAAAAATTCAAAGGAAGGAGGCCTTGCAGCCCCAGATTTCAAACTATACTATAAAGCAGTGGTCATCAAAACAATTTGGTACTCGCTAAAAGACAGAAAGGAGGATCAGTGTAATAGACTTGGGGTAAGTGACCTCAGCAAGACAGTCTCTGATAAGCCCAAAGATCCCAGCTTTTGGGACCAAAACCAACTATTTGATAAAAACTGCTGGGAAAACTGGAAGACAGTATGGGAGATATTAGGTTTAGATCAACATCTCACACCCTACACCAAGATAAACTCAGAATGGGTGAATGACCTTAATATAAAGAAGGAAACTATAAGCAAATTAGGTAAACACAGAATAGTATACTTGTCAGATTTTGGGGAAAGGAAAGACTTTAAAACCAAGAAAGAGCTAGAAAAAAATCACAAAATAGAAAATCAATAATTTCGATTACATCAAATTAAAAAGTTTCTGTACACACAAAACCAATGCAATCAAAATGAGAAGGGAAGCAACAAATCTTCATAACAAAAATCTCTGACAAAGGTCTGATTACTCAAATTTATAAAGAACTTAACCAATTTTACAAAAAATCAAGCCATTCTCCAGCTGACAAATGGGCAAGGGACATGAATAGGAAATTTTCATTTAAATAAATCAAAACTATTAATAAGCACATGAAAAAGTGTTCTAAATCACTTATAATCAGAAATCAAAACAACTCTGAGGTATCACCTCACACCCATCCAATTGGCTAACATGACAGGAAAGGAAAGTAATGAATGCTGGAGGGGATGTGGCAAAGTCAGGGCATTAATGCATTCCTGGTGGAGTTGTGAATGGATCCAACCATTCTGGAGGGCAATTTGGAACTATGCCAAAAAGGTGCTAAAAGACTGGCTACCCTTTGATCAAGCCATAGCACTGCTGGGTTTGTACCCCAAAGAGATAATAAGAAAAAAGACTTGTACAAGAGTATTCATAGCTGTGCTCTTTGTGGTGGCCAAAAATTGGAAAATGAGGGGATGCCCTTCAATTGGGAAATGGCTGAACAAAATTGTGATATGTGTTGGTGATGGAATACTATTGTGCTTAAAGGTATAATAATCTGGAAAAATTCCATGGGAACTGGAACAACCTCCAGGAATTGATGCAGAGCGAAAGGAGCAGAACCAGGAGAACATTGTACACAGTGTACACAGAGACTGATACACTGTGGTACAATCAAATGTAATGAACTTCTCCATCAGTGGCAATGCCTTGATCCTGAAAATCTTGGAGGGATCTATGAGAAAAAACACTATCCACATTCAGAGGAAAAACTGTGGGAATAGAAACACAACAAATATAAAAATAACTGCTTTAAATACATGGATTGAGGGGATATAGCTGGGGATGTAGACTCTAAATGAGCATCCTAATGCAAATACCAACAACATGGAAATGGATTCTGATCAAGGACACATGTATTACCTAATGAAATTGAATGTCGGCTGTAGAAGGGTGGGGTTAGGGAAGGGACAGAAATAAAGCAACTCTTTTAACCAAGGAATAATGTTCTAAATTGACTAAATGATTTAATCCAAAAAATAAATAAATAAATAAATAAATAAATAAATAAATAAAATGAAGCTACCTTAGTGATATTTCTTTCCATCTTGGAATAAATGCTATGTATTGGTTCTAAGGCAGAAGAGTGGTATGGCCTAAGTAATTGGAGTTAAGTGATTTGCCCAGGATCACACCACTAGGAAGTTCTGAGGCCAGAATTGAGCCTAGGACCTTCCATCTCTAGATCTGGCTTTCAATCCACTGAACCACCTAGTTGTTCCAGTACTTTTTCTAATGCTTAGAAGCTACAGTGGTTAGGAAGTGTATTTAAGCATGTTGATTTACATATGGGCTAACACTATTGCCATTAGTCAATTAGGATTAGCAGAAGGAAGAAACCTAGGAGATTCATGTTACTACCAAGCTGAAGATGACTGTCTCTTTGGTTTCACTTTGGGGAATTAATGATAGCAGTACAGTATACACAGAATTCACTGTATAGCTGAGCTATTAGATAGAGCTGTTTTGGGCATATAGGACAAATGTCCATGTTTGATGTAGGAGGGTTTCAAAACAGCTAGAAAACCAAAGAATCTTTATGATAACCTTATTGCAGGCCATGAAGGACAAGACCATTTGGAGAATATATACTTTAACAATGTATACAAAAACTCCTTAATGTTAGTGCTTTCCCATTTGAGATTTTCTCCAGTTTATCCCATATATATCTTGCTTGTAACATAGATAGTTGCATGTTTTTTCCCCCACATTAACTTGTGTGCTCATTTAGGTCTGGGAGTATCTTTACCTTTATTTATGTACCCAGAACTTAGTATAGTGTCTGGCATGTAGTAGGCATTCAGTGAATTCTTCTTGGTTTTTGTGAGAGGTTAGCCTATAGTATCAGTGCTCACTCTAAAATTTTGTCCAGAATCCCAAGGAATTCTGTTTCACATTAAATGACCAAAGAATCTGAGAAGAGTAAGGCCAGTCAATTACTAGTGAGACAGAGAATGGGAAATTTGGGAGGGATTTAGACCTCTTTGAAAATTCCCTGTTTGAAGGGTAGGGGAGTTTTCTCAAATATCCATCTTGCAAGTTTCCATCAGGAGCTCAAATTTTATTGAACTAGCTCTAATGATGTTGAATTGACTGGGACTGTGGCTAGTGAGGGTAACCTCATTAGTTCATTCTAGTGGCAAGCAGGTTAAAATATTTGAAAAGGAGCCTTTCCTCTCTTTTCATTTCAATTAAAGGTTAATTCCTCTACTCAAAAATAGTAATAGAGGAAATAACCCTATTTAAGTCATATTTTGGGGGAAGTTCATAGATTTAGCATGAAGTTTGGTATAACCTTGAACCTTCTTTTCAATGGGTTTTAGGAAAACTTGACAATTTCTAGATGAGAAGGGGGTGTTGTGTGTGTGGTTAACTAAATGGAAGTTATTTTTAAAATATTATTTTTCCCAATTACATGGAAAAACAATTTCAAAAAGTTTCTTCTTTTGGTTAATTTTGAGATCCAGTTTCTCTCTCCTCTCTCCCTTCTCTTTTTCTTCCCTCCCTGAGATAGCAAGCAATTTGATATAGGTTATACTTGTGCAGTCACACTAAACATATTTCCACATTAATCATATTTTTTAAAAAGTGTAGCCAGAAAAAAAGTGTAAAAATTAAGCTCTGATCTGCATTCAAACTCCATCTATTTTTTTTCTGGAGGTAGCATTTTTCATTATGCCTTTAAAATTGTCTTGGATCATAGTATTGCTGAAACTAATTAAATATTTTACAATTTATCATTGTATAATATTTTGTTACTGTATACACTGTTCTGGTTCTTCTTAGTGCAATATGCATCAATTCAGGAAAGTTTTTCTATTTTTTTTTCCTGATATCATGCTGCTCATCATTTCCTAGAGCACATACCATCACAATAATATACTAGAACTTATGCAACCATTCCCCAATTGATGGGCATCCCTTTCATTTCCAATTATTTGACACCAAAAAAGGAGCTACTATACATATTTTCCTCTTTAAAAAAACCTTCATGTGGAATATCGACCTAGAAGTGATATTGCTGGGTTGAAGAGAATATATGGCTTTATAACACTTTGCGTATATTTCCAAATTGCTCCCCTGAAAAGTTGAATCATTTCATATTTCCCCTAACTGTGTATGATGTATTAGTATCTTCATTTTCCCACATACCCTCCAATATTTGTCATACTAGTTCATCTGATAGGTGTGGAGTGGTACCTCAAAGTTGGTTTAATTTGCATATCTTTAATCAATAGTGATTTTGAGACTAGATAGCCTTGATTATTTCATATGAAAACTTTCTATTAGTATTTTTTGAATCTTCATCTGTTGGTGAATGACCTATATTCTTACAAATATGAGTCACTTCTCCATATATTTTGTATTTTAAAAATTAAGTGTTTAGCAAAGATAATTTCATGAGATAATTTCCCCTGTTCTACCTCTCCCTTACCCCTTCTCCATAGGCATTATTCTTTGGAAGACTGAGAAAATAATTAATACTATGATGTTATATATTAAAATCTGATCAGATTCCTCATGAGAAGTGACAATGATCTCTCTCAGTATAATCTAAAGGAACACAGGACACAGATTTGTCCAAGTGAGAAATTTACCAAACTTAAGACCAGCCAAGCAGAATTTGGCAAATTTCTTCACCAGAGAAAGGGATACCAGATGATAATCCATTTTGTCCAAAATAAGCCATGAAGGTCATTTGGTAGGAAAGAAAAGATAGAGATCCAAATTGACAAAAGAAGGGAAAACATATAGCATGTTACATATTCTTGAAGAATTACCATATAAAGTTATTAAAAGCAGATTGATGCTTCAACTCTTTAAGGTGGAAAAAAAAAGCATTCCTTTTTTTTGTTGTTGAATATGAGAGTACTAACAAAAAGAGATAGTGATTCTCAAAGATACTGGTAGTTTGTGATTAAATATATCATCCTCCTCCCTGTTCCCTTTGGAGATATTTAGACAAGTATGTTATGATGTTTCTTTTCTGTTTCAAAGAATAATCACGGCTGTCATTTGGAAACTTAGGATTTTCCCTTTTGATTAAACTTGCCATTCAGTGGTATCTTTTTTTTACTTTCATTTCTTTGTTCTTACCTATTCTTTCATCTTTTCTCTCTTTCCATTGTATTCATTCCCAGATGTCTTTTGTTACCTATGCTTTGTTTTTATAAATGCTGAAGACAACCTGAGGGCATAAACACTTTCATTCCCATATTCGTGCATATTTCTAGAATACAAATAGAATCCTACAATCTTAGGACTGAAAGGGACCTTGAGAGGTCACCTAGCCCATTCCCTGACTCATAAGCAGGACAAAACTTTAACATTATTGTATAGAAGTCAAGCTACCACATTTTAAAAGCATTTTCCTCCATGCAAGATCAATGATCTCAGCATGTCTGTCTTGCTTTTAAAATTATTTACAAGTTCCTTCTCTGACCCAATATAATATTAAACAATTTCTCATAGAAAACTATGTAGAGAGTGGGTGTTTAAAATATGCACTTAGCAAATGGAGGTTCTATTACTAAAACTGGAGAAAAGTTTATATTTTCACCTCTCCAGCTGTTCCCTTTCAGTTTTCTTTCCTCTTCCTCCAGACTCAGCATAGGCAACATCCAAGGATTAACAGAACCTTTTTCTCTAAATATATATTGTTCTTTGGTGTTCTACAAACTACCACAGCTTGCATTGTCATCTTACTGCAGTAGATTCCTTAATCTACATTCCTGGCCAGAGTTTCTAACTTCCTGATGGACATCTCCGTCTTGATGTTTCATTATCAACTTAAGTTCAACAAGTACAAAACTGAAGTCATCATTTTTGTCTCCAAACCCTTCCCCTCCTTCCAATTTAATAATTACTATAAATGTCACCATATCCCAAGACATTGAGAAGAGATAATTAGACTCTTTTAGTTTATTTTTAATATAATCAATCAGCAAACTTTAATTTAATCAAATCAAGAATTTAAAGCACCCTTACTTAGCACCTAGCTAACCATTAAGAGAGTTCACAGGTCACTTACCAGAGAAAGCTCACACCTCCAAAGGCCACTGCTCCCTGATTCCCATCCCCCCCCCCAGGCAAATTGGGAGGCTGTGATTGGTTCCTGTGAAGTAGGGGAATGACATAGAGAAAATTGCTTTAAAAAGACCAGCCTGTGGATTTATTCATTCATTATGCTTAGGTGGGCAAGATTGGAGGAAGACTCTGAGAAGCAGTCACATTGTCCTAGACTCATCCCTCATCCTTGGTTGGAGCATTCTGCCTTGGTAGAGCTGAAGGAAGAAGCTTGTATTAGTAGAACCCTTGCTGAACACAGAATGGGAAATGGATCCCTTGTCTGGGGCTGAGTCACACTTCACTGGATCAGCACTTAGGCTGGTACTAGAAAAGGTTCTTTCCTACATTTCCCACTTTCAACATCTCTATTTTATTGTAAATAAACACTGCTAACAGTCATTTTTTGACTTAAGGGTTGATATTTTATAACTGGTGACCACAATCCCCCTTTTATAGTTTCATTAGGTTGAGTCAAACCTAATTTTAAATCTTACAATATCCAGGTTGGTGTGAATCTAAAAGTCACATTTTATTCTCTCTAAATCTTCCTTATTTTCAATCAGTTGCCTAGTTTTGTTGGTTTTGTCCCCATAATATTACTAATACTAATAATAATGAATAGGGCTAGATGCTCATCAAGTCTCTTCCAGCTCTCAAATTATGTAGTACTATAATTATTTCTTACATCTGCTCCCTTCTCTATACTGAAATTGTTACCATTCTAGTTGAAGTCCTAATCATCTCTCACTTGAATTAATAGTTCCTTGTTGGTCCTCTTGTCTTCAGTCTTTCTTCTCTCTAAACTCGAGATTCTGAAAACTGTGATCCAGAAACTCCTGAAATTCCTAAAATTTGTTCATTGAGTCTAAAAGTAAAAACTATTTTCATCATAATAATGACATTTTAATTTTGAATAAGGGGAATATGAATAGATATAACCCAAATACACATAAACACACTCACATAACCTCTTTGTGAAAGAATCCTCAATTTTAAAGAGTGTTTGGACACCAAAAAGGTTGAGAATCACTGCTCTAATCTACTTTTCAGGATTGCCAAAGTACATGTATTCTTACTACTAAACTGTATTTACTCTATGGTGTTCCTGTTCAAACAACAACAAAAACAAAGCATAATTTTTTTTTATTCCTAACTATAGGATGAAATTAGTTCCTTAACCTGGCAGGGAAGCCCCTTTACATTCTCACTTTAGGCAATTCTTATTCTCTCATTTAATATCTCTCCTTTTTTAATACCTTCTCCATCAATTTTGAATTTCCTTCTGCCCTCTATTGCTTTGGTATTTTGATATGAGGTGTCTCACAAAGACAAAATACACTCATTCTTTATCTCCATCTTTCAGGATTCTTCTTTCAAGGACAGTTCAGTGAGGCATGATCTCTAAGAAGCCTTCTGAATTCCTAAAGCTGAATGTCACTTTACACAACTCAGATTTCCCAGAATGCTCGACTGGACCTTTCTTTTGTCTGTCCCTATAACATTGTCATACATATGTGTTTGTGGAGTAGTAGTCTTTTGGTAACTGAGGATGACGATTGTCTTTGTGCGCTTTCATCTGTGATATAGATGAGTGTGCACAAAGACACTTGTTCGTGAAGGAGATTTAAGTGGAAAAGTCGATGCACAGAGACAGTCCCACTCTCTCAGCTTTGGAAGCCTGGGCCCATTGGCACAAAAAGTCGTTACACCTGGAGACTTCCTCAGCTTCATTGGATGGCCATGTTGTCTTTTGTGCTCCAACACGCCCTGAGCACTCCACAGTGCTTTGCTGCGTCGCCCTCTCAGCCGTTGAACCTTCTTGTTAGTTTCTTCCGTCTGTTCAGCCGAAGCAGTCTTCACATGCTGGGTGAGCAAAGCCCTGGTTCACCAGGGGTCCACTACGACCCGATGGCTACCCTCACAAGGTTTGGCCGGCCTGTCGAAGCCATTGCCCAGGGTGTGGCCGCTGCCGCATGCTAGCAGCTACTGGGAGCCACAAGTGAGAGCTGGGTGTCAGGTGGGGGTCAGAGGCTGGAGAGCTGCCCTAGGAGGGCACAACAAGCCCTCCATACCAGAGATACTACCCCTCCCTGAACACCCCATACACCTCTGTGTTTGTGTACAGATGTATATATATGCATATATTTATGTATATGTTTGCATTTGTAATAGAGAGAGAGGAAAAGGGAGAGTGCGAAGGATAAGGGAGAGACAGAATTTATGGATGGATCATTGTCCCCAAATTCTTGTTTCTAGTATATCTTCCACTCAGTTGCCCAAATAATATTTCTAATACCCATAGAGAAAAACATGTGGCATAAGCAGGAGGTATGATGTCCTATAGTTTTAGGCTTATGAGTCAGAAAGCCTTGAGATCTAATTTTACCTCAGACGTGTCTCTGTATGACTTTGTGCAAGTCACATAATTTCTCTGTGTGTGTGTGTGTGTGTGTGTGTGTGTGTGTGTGAGGTTTTCTTTTTCTCCCTACATTAAATGTGAATATTCCTGCCTGCCAAAGAAGTCTCTCCAAAATCCAGCTCTCTCCTACCTTTCTGTCCTCATTTCAATAGCTCCTTTTTCTATACTATGAATTACACAAAAGCTGAGCTGATAACGGTTTCCTGAAATTGAAAATCTCAAGCCCATGCCTAGAACTCTTTCCCTCCTTCCTTCATATCCCTTCAGACTTTTTAGCTACTCTTAAAGTTGTAGTGATGTGGGACTCTAGGCTTACTTTGCACCCCCATTTTAGAAGTACTTCACGTCAAACTGTAAGTAGAAAAATCCCCATGTTTTCTTGCATTCCTGTTAAGGCTAAAGAAAGGGTTGGCCTGGACTTCAAAGGCTAATGATAAGAAAGACTCTTGAGAGAATTACCCATCTTGTATCCTACCCTAGGTGTCCAGATGGACATACATATATAGTTTGGTACTTAAAATGATGCTTAATACATAATCTGATTGAGACAAGTTCTTATTTCTAAAACATTTATGATAGCAGAATTGACTGCCTATTGAAGCTTATATTCCACTGAGAGTGAGAGTGACTCTAGGACAAGAAGAGGATCAGGAATGACTCTTAAAGTCTTATACATATATATATATTCACACTGACAACCTTGTTTTATGAAACCCCACATTTACCCTTGTCCCAAGGGAATTTGTCTTCAAGAAACCCTCAGACTGACATTTATCCCAGACTGAACAATAGGCCAGTGAGCACCCGGATTAAGAGTGTTGGATATACTCAAGTGTTAAATTTCCTTTTGGTCTTCTTAGTTTCTCTTATTGTATTTAGACTGCTCCCAAGTATCCTAGGCTCAGGCAACAACCTCAAAACTGTGAATTTTAAAATCTCCATCTTGCTTGGTCTAGCACCCAAAATTGTGCACACCCACACTACACAGGCATGTGCTAGTCAATGACAAATCAGAAATAACTAACTGCCCACCTGGGCTGTCCTAAGCCAAGCTTGAGCCACCATTGGCACGTGTGAGGCACAGGAAATGAGGTAGGGAACAGCCTCTGGAATTCGCGCACTTCCTGTGGACAGGGCTAGACGGGAGTTCGTGCTAGGAACTGGAGCAGAGAGGACTCCTGCAGACAGCTTTCCTTCAGATTGGTCACGTGAGTCAAGGACTGATTTTCTTTCTACTTCCTTTCTACTTTGACCTTAGGGCCTAATCTCCCTCTGGCTCGGCCAGAAGGTTGAGGTAACCCTTTTCCCTTTCCTCCTCTCTCCTTTACTCCCTGTCCTGTTTCCTTACTCCCATTGTGATTAAACCACCATAAACTCCATTTTGACTTGAGTGTTTCATTTTAGGAATTTCATAAGTAAATTCTTTGGCGGCCATAACTTAATATTATAACAATCTTTAAAGGTGATTTTTCACCACAAGACAACCAGTCAGTTATTCTCTTTGGTTATGTTTCCTTAGTCAATGATGGTGAACCTAAGGCCTGGGTGCCAAAAATGGTAAGCAGAGTGCTCTTAGGGGGCATGTGGCTACCCCCCCCCCCCCAATTAATTATCAGAAAGGACTTGGGCTGAGCTGAGCTGCTCTCCTCCCCCTCCACTGTGCTTGATCAGGTCTCCCTCCCCTCTGCCCAGCAGCCCAATAGGAGTACAGAGGGGTGAGGTGGGATGATCATACACAGCGGAACTAGAGAAGAGCAGAGCACTGGGACCACTCTCCTCCCCATCTCTACAGTCTGAGGGCATTCCTCACTTTGCCCAACCCTCTACCTACAGGCCAATGAGAGCACTTTCTCCTTCTCCTGTGTGGGGTAAAGGGGGATGAGGCAGGGCACACCTAGCCCTCAGTGGTGGGGAGAGGCATGGCATTTGGGATCTGGGGGGGAGTAGCCAGGTACTCCATTTCTAAAAGATTTGCCATCACTGTTTTAGGTATAAATATAACCTCAAGTTCTTTAGTTCAAGGAAAATACCCATTTTTGATATTTTCTCCAGATATAATATTCCCAAAATCTCAGAGCTGGGTGCCTCCATGGTGTGGTATGGTGTGTGTGTGTGTGTGTGTGTGTGAGTGTGTGTGTGTGTGTGTGTGTGTGTGTGAGAGAGAGAGAGAGAGAGAGAGAGAGAGAGAGAGAGAGAGAGAGAGAGAGAGAGAGAATTTTGTGTGGTGGCCATAAGAACATTGTCTCCCTTGTCCTGACCAAAGATGTTTTCTTTTGCAATTGCTTTTGTAGTTCAATATTATTTTTTAGGTTGACAACACATACTGGTCAATGTATATGTAAATATATATTCATATGCACATATAACACATATACATATCTATACTGTGCTGTGTTTTCCTTCTTTCCTCTGTCAGAATCCTAATTTCCTTCATAGCTCAGCTCAAGTACTGTCTCTTACAGAAGACCCTTCATGATACCTCAGGTATTAGTGTTTTAACCCACAAATTGCCTTCTATATGTTTTGTTTATATGGATATACTGTTTCTCTGATTGAATGTCATCATTTTTTAAAAAATAATTTTGTTTTCCATTAATTTGAACTTAACATACATAAGCAGCCATGAATATTTCTATACAAAGAATATGAAAATAGGATTGCATTCAAAACTGGAAATCTGGCACATACAACTTTTAAAAGTACATAATAAAATAATTTCATTGCTGTCAAAAAAGAAAAAATAAAGAAAAAAATAAAGAAAAGAAAAGACACAAAGAAAAGACATAAAGACCCAGGTGTGAAGAAGGACATTCTAATTCCTTAAATCTAGAGACCAGATGTTTTAAGGAAGGAATGAAGACAGTCTGGAATTTAGCCAGGGCTCTTTGAGGATACTTTAATATTATGGGAATAAGGTCATCAAGGCATGCAACAAAAACTACTCAGTGATGTGCCTATATTGGAGATTTCCTAACCTGCTTTGGGGAGAGTCTGATTCTGGACAATTTATTTTTCTGATTTTCAGAAACCATAAGATCATGCGATAATAACTTAAAAAATAAAGAGAATATTCAAGATCAGGAAAAAAAATAATCTGATTTTTAATTTGCTCTAGATCTCAGGAGTTTCTTCAGCCTAACTTGTTATTAGAAGAGTTTGAACTAAAACTGTTAAGAGCTGGAAAGCAAAGTGGTTCTCTTCAATCAATCAGTAATGCTGATTGAGAATCAATACTCCTTGATTTTCTTTATTCTGATTGAGGTGAAGAAAGGGTGATTGTAATTTTGACATAAAAAAAAGAAAATTCAGGAAAACAGAAATCTTCAGGAAAAAAAAAAAACCCGAGATTGTATTTTCCATGTTTTAATTTATAAAGCCTTTTAAAAACTAAAGATGGACATATCTCTGGACTATATATGAGATAGCAGCTCAAATTCAGATCTGGACATGAGAGTATAGGTGGAAGGGTAGACATCTGGCTGGCTTAATGGGCTTTGAACACTGAGACCCAGAGGCAATGCTAGCGCTTTATTACCACTTAAATGGACCACTCAGCAGGAATTAGTATGCAGTTTGAACTGAGTCTTCCCCCCCCACCCTCCAGCCTGAGCACCCAGCTTTCCTCTCAGGGTACTTGACTTTTTCTAGGGTACATTTTATTACAAGAAAGGGATTTGCCAAGTGATTGCTAGTGCTGCCAAATTTCTCCTCTATCCAATGGTAACTTTCTGATTTATTGATAGCTGCAGGCTGTTTGAGGATAGTGTGTTTATTTATATATATGCACATATATTATATGTGTCCATGAATATGAACATGTGTATGTATAGACAGATATAGTTGTTTGAGGCTTCCGATATATAGTAGTGGTTTACCATTTCCTTCTCTAGATCATTTTAAAGATAAGGAAACTTGAGACAAACAGGGTTAAGTGACATGCCCAGGGTCACTGCTATTAAGTGAAGTCAGATTTGAGTTCAAGATAGGTCTTCCTGACTCCAGACCTGGCACTCTCTCTACTCTACCACTTAGCTACAGAATCTATGAATGTGTGTGCGTACATTTACTTAATACCACTGAGCCGTACTATCTCTAAAAAAGTCTCTCCATTTATCACTATCTCCTTCTTCCTCACAACAAAGGAGTTGTTAAAAGTCAGTGGATATCTGGTAAAGGGCTTCCCGGAACTGGGGCTCTGCCATAATTAGAGAGAAGCAAACACAGTAGGCTTCATTTTCAGCACTTGTTCAAGGGATGTTCAATCAGGACAATTGGCAACAAATGGTTCTTAATGAGTCTGTTTGCCCAGAGCTTTGAACTTGTCTCAAAACTTTGAAATCTTCTTCCTTTTTCTCCCCAGGGGCAAGTGGGGTAGGGATGAGGTGAAGAGAAGGCTAAATTAACTAGAAAGGGGTAGGGAGTCCTTCTCTGCTAATCAAAAAGCCTTAGAGAAGCCTAGAATGAGAGAGGTGGAAGAGGTCTCTGAGATCATTTCGCTCATTCCTCTCATCTCACTGTGGAAGAAAAAGAGAGTCCGACAGGGACAGTACATGTCCAAATCACAAAGCTAGTAAATGGAAGCGCTGGAAATTCAGAAATCTATTGTGAACTATAAATCTAGGGTTCTTTTGATTACACAATCTAGAGTAGGTAAAAAATGTTTTTGGCTTTGGTTAGTGGCATTATTATACATGTACGTATGCATATTTACATTTTATATGATAAAAACATATACAATTATTTTACAAATGACACTTAAGAAAATCCCAATGGAAATCAGTGAAACTCCTGAAATATTTTAAAAATCAAATTTTACCTATAGATAACAGAATTATGTTATTGAATATCTGAAGCAACTACACTAAGGGAGAGAGGATGTTTATTTAGTATAGTTGCTAGAGAGTCACTCATGGAAATGGGAAAGCTTTGGTTCAAACTATGATACTTACAAATTAGATGTATGACCACTGGAATATCATTTAGTCTCTGTCCCCAAGGCAAGTGGGAACCGAAATGAGAATCATTGATTAACAGCAGAAGGAGCTGTGGATCAACACCCCCATCCTCTCAAAGCAAACCAATCAAAGGAAAAATGAGATGTGTGGTATTCTCCTTTACTCTCTAAGCATCTGCCATAGGAAAAATTCCCTGTGCCTTGCAACATCACCTTGGTGTTGCACCAGGAAACTTTCATCATGATTTGGGGCACAAATTTCCCCCTAACACCCCAGATTGTGTAGCAATCCTGAAGTACTATTGCTGTAGGGGGCTTGAGGAGCCCCTAGGGTTTGGGACAGGTATCCTTTGCAAGAATGCAAGACTCCATAACAGTTTATGTCAACTTGGAATCTGTGGACCCCAAGTTTAGACAACTTGAAAGGGGAAGAACCCCGAGTTTTTACCTGTTCCCCTGAGAATTTGCTCTAAGGGAGGTCTCAGACTTAGCCTTTTCTAAAAATAAACCTTAAGGTACTTAATAGAACTAGATGTGTGGAACTAGCAGATCCAATAAAATGCTAAGTACCCTTTTACTCTTAGAAGTTTTCCCCATTGTATTCGAGATTATTCCCAAGAAGGTGAACACATGGGCAGGAATTGTCCTTTTGATATCTATTGTAAGTAGGCTACTCCCCGATTTACCCCGCTTCTGGCTAAGGTTCCTTTCTCAAGACATGTTTGTATACTGTCAGTGTAGTTTGGACACTCCCATTTCCTTGTAGTCATGGTAATGTCAATCAATCATGATTCCATGTCATCAGTTCCTCAAAAGATATGTAAGTTCCCCAAATTCTATTGTTCCTTGGAGTCCTCATCTAGTGTGGTGATATGCCCAGGGAAAAGTTCCCAGAGTCCCAAGGTATAGACCCTTTCAGTTCTTGACACTGGACTCTGTGTACTGGCTAAATATCAGACCTATCTCTTTCCTGATTAAAGACTTGGTTTTTCTGACTACTTTGGTGTTTTTGTGATTTTTCCTAGTTAACAGTTAGTTCTTGTTTCCTTTACACAAAATGAAAAGAGAAATGTATTAATTTGGAATTCATGTTGAAATGGCTAGAAGGACAGGCACAAGAGTGGGCAGTCTCCTCCAGAAGATGTGTCTTGGGTCTTTTATATCTTTTGACAACATGTGCTCAATGACCAGGAAAGAGGGAATGGAAGGAGCTTATGCAGGACTGGGGGATATTTGTTATCTGACCAGATTTGGTATCCTGAAGACACAAGGGATGACTGGCATAGTTTAGGGAGTGAGTAGATGTCTTAGATACAACCAGATTGTTATGGGGGTGAAAATGTGTACCCCTGGAGTTCGAGAAGGACACCTTTTGCAAGAATGCAAGACTCCAAAACTTAGCTTAAAAACAAAAAGAGAAATGCATTAATTTAGAAATGTATTAATTCTCAAATTAATTGAGAATGGCCAGGAGGATAGCAAGGTGGAACAGCAAGATAAGGAGCAGTTCCTTGGGAGGACAGCATGAATGGAAATGCTGTTACCCTAGATGACATCAGTTCTGGGGATTTTATACTTTTTACAACAGAGTGTTAGTCACCCAGGCATAAGGAGGAGTGATCATACTGAGGTCTGCCTGGGGACATAAAGATTCCTTAGTTTTAGGGAACAAACAGATGTCTGATAGGAGCAAGGTGTAGCCTGAAGGTGCCTCTTCCTGTCCATTTTAAATCTAGAGGATGATCAAATGAAGATAGTCATCTCAGGACCCTAGAGGGGTCATTGGGTGTTTTGAGGCTCAGAGTCCAGAGGATGTAAGGGAGCAAGGGAGTTATCCTGATAATAGTATGCCTGGGCTTCTGGGGGTACAGTGCCCATGTCAAGATGATATCAAAGCATAGCCAGGAGGTGTATCTCTTGTCCATCTCAAAATCTAGAGGAGAATCCAAGGAGAAGATTCCTCTTAGGGAGTTTTTCCTTATAGTGAGTGAGTCTGATGTCCAGTCACCTTTTTCTCAGCATTACAGGAATGCAAGGAAGGAAAGGAATTTTCTACTTGTGTAGTTTGTGGTGTACAAAGGGAAACCCAGGGTCCTATGCCACTAGGAAGGTCACTTTGAGTCCCTCTGGCCTCTCCCTTCATTCTTGATAAACATAGATAGGCACCTCCCAGCTTACTCCTCTTAAACATCTACTTTATAACACAGATTATCCCCTAAACTGGACAGTTCACTCCCTTTTGACTTTGAGGCATAGGACAATACCATATGACCCATTTCAGTTTCCAGAGACCCAGTAACATGCCATCATCATCCCTTCTCTAGTCATGTAGACGCTTGTCAAAATGGTATATAAAGTCTAGAGCACATCTACTCTAGGAGTAAGTGCTTCACCTGCCTACTGTCTCCCCAGCCATTTCAACATGAATTCTAAATTCTAAATTTTCTAATTTCTTTTTATATTTTTACTCTGTTTTGCAGTCTTGCATGCTTTCAAAGGGTAATCTGTCATGAAGCTGGGGTTTTACTTCAAAGTCCTCCCACAATAATCACAGAGGACTAAGTTCTTTCCCCATATATACAAACAGATGTTTTTGGTAGGGAAGAGGAGAGTGAAAAAACAAAAGCAAAAATGAATGGTACAGAAAGAACAGGCATAGATAGTTTGAAATTATATGATTTACCTCCCAAACTTCCTGATTTCTTTCCGGTACATTACCATATTTTCAAACAGTACTTGGCATATAACACATCTCACTAACCTCCCTACCAACTTATCCAGTTACTAAATATCACTGCTTTTTTCTCCACAACTTTTATCTCTTTCAAAAGTCTTTTCACTCAGACACCACTACTCTCAGTTGCCTCTTTAAAAAAAAAATGTAATCCCCCCAATTACATGTAAAAAAACATTTCCAATATTTTTCAAACATTATTATTTATTATATTAGCTTGTCCTACCCAGGATCAATTAATGTTTTTTCCAATTGTTTAGATCTAGTTTTAATAATAGTTGTGTTCATATAATTCCTGTATTTGTCTTGGCAGATAGATTACTAAATATTTTATATCACCTAGAGTAATTTTAAATAGGGTTTCTCTTTCTAACTCCTGCTGCTGAGTTTTGTTGGAAATGTATAGAAATGCTAATGATTTATGTAGGTTTATTGTGCTACTTTGCTAAAGTTGCTGATTATTTCCACTACTTTTTTATTTGATTCTCTAGTATTCTTTAAATAGACCATCATACCATCTACAAAGAGTGACAGTTGAATTTCCTCATTGCCTATTTTGATCCCTTCAATTTCCTTTTTCTTCTCTAATTGCTACTGCTAACATTTTTTGTACAATATTAAATAATAGAGATGATAATGGACATCCTTGCTTTACTCCTCATCTTATTAGGAAGGCATCTAACTTATCCCCTTTGCTAATGGTTTTAAATAAGTAGTTTATTATTTTAAGGAAAAGCCATTCTGTTGCTATACTTTCTAGTGTTTTTAATAGAAATGGGTATTGTTTTTGTCAAAGGCTTTTTTCTGCAATTATTGAGATAATCATGTGATTTCTACTAGTTTGGTTATTGATATGGTCAGTTGTGCAGATGGTTTTGGTAATATTAAATCACCCTTGCATTCTTGGTATAAATCTCACCTGGTCATAGTGAATAATAACTTGTTGTATCCCTTTAGCTAGTATTTTATTTAATATTTTTGCATATAACTTCATTATGTTCATTAAGAAGATCTATAGTTTTCCTTCTCTGTTTTTTGGTCTTCCTTGTTTTGGAATAATTACCATATGTTATACCTTTGTCTATTTTATCAAATACTTGTATTGAGATTAATTGATCTTTAAATGTTTGATAGAATTCACTTCTGAATCTATCTAGCCCTGGTGACTTTTTTTTAGAGTTCCTTGATGGCTTGTTCACTTTCTTTCTCTGATATGGGATTATTTAAGTATTATATTTCCTCTACGTCAATGTAGACAATTTATATTTTTGTAAATATTCATCCATTTATCCTAGATTTCCATATTTATTGCCATATATTTGGTAAAAGAGCTCTTAATAATTACCTTAATTTCTTCTTCATTAGAGGTGAGATCACCTTTTTCATTCATTATATTGTTAATTTTGTTTTCTTCTTTCTTTTTCTTAATTTGATTAACCAGTACTTTATTTTATTTGTTGTTGTTGTTTTTTCAAAATTCCAGTTCCTAGTCTTATTTATGAGTTCAATAGTTCTTTTATTTTCAATATTATTAATTTCTCTTTTGATTTTTAGGATTTCCAATTAGGGTTTTAACTGAGTTTTTAATTTGTTCTTTTTCTAGTTTTTTTTTAGTTGCATGCCCAATTCATTAATCCCCTCTCTTTTTTTTTTTTTGTTAATATGGGTACTCAGGGAAATAAATTTTCTCCTGAATACTGCTTTCTCAGTATCCCAAAATTTTTGAGATGATGTATCCTCTTTGTCACTCTCTTCAATGAATTATTTCTATCTTCATTAATGATTTCTATGATTTGTTCTTTAATCAATTCATTTTGGAGAATCACATTATTTAATTTCCAATTAATTTAATTTGCCTCTCCATGTATCCTTAGTAATTATAATTTTATTGCATTATGATATAAAAAGTTACATTTATAATTTCTGCTTTTCTGCATTTGTTTTCAATGTTTTCATGTCCTAGGACATGGTCAATCTTTGTGAATGTACCATGTTCTGTTGAGAAGAAAGTTTATTCTTTTTTATCCTTTTTTATTTATCTCTATTGACTATTAACTCTATCCATCTAGAGTTATCTATTAACTCTAATTTTTCTAAGATTTTATTCACGTCTATTACTTCTTTCTTATTTATTTTTTGGTATGATTTAATCTAGATCTGATAGTGGAAGGTTGAGGTCTCCCACTAGTATAGTTTTACTATCTATTTCCCCCTTAAGCTCCAATAGTTTCCCCTTCAAAATTTGGATTCTATACCATTTTATGCATACATTTAAGTATTGCTATGTCTTCATTGTCTATACCACCTTTTATAGGGATTTAATTATCTTTTTATCTCTTTTAATCAGATCTATTTTTACTTTGGCTTCATCAAATATCATAACTGTGACTTCTGCCTTCTTTTTCTCAATTGATAGCCAATAAATTTTGCTCCAGCCTCTTATCTTTACCCTGTGTGTATCCACCTGCTTCATGTGTATTTTTTGTAGAAAACATATAGTAGGATTCTGGTTTCTAATCCACTCTGCTATCTGCTTCCATTTTATGGGTGACTTCATGCCATTCACATTCAGAGTTATGATTACCACCTGTGTATTCCCCATCATTTTGATTTCTTCTTTTCCTTTATTCGATCACTATTTCCTTCTCCACTTGTATTTTGCTTTTAATCTGTTCCCTTCCTCCCTACCCCCAATTTATTTTCCTCCCAACTCCTCTTCTTATTTCACTTTTATTTCTCTTTAATTTCTTTTAATTGACACACCCCAACAACCTTTCCCTCCCTTTTAATACTCCCTGCCCCACTACCCTCCCTTTGTTATTTCATCTCAACTTTCCTGTAGGGTAAGAGAATTCTATACCCTAAAAGATCTAGCTGATATTTCCTCTCAAAACTGATTCCACTGATAGTAAGGTTTAAGTATTACATATTACCACTCTCTTCCCCCCTTCTTTTAATAGTAATTCCCCTGCCATGTACCTCTTTATGTGGTATAATTTATTCTTTTTTTCTTCTTCTTTTAAGTTTCTCTTAGTACCATCCTCTTTTTTTGCTCCCCAATTATTTTTTAAATATCATCTTGAACAATTTAATATCATAACCTCTGCCTATGAATAATTCTTCTATCTACTATGATAATGAAAACAGTTTTTAAAAGTTACAAATATCATTTCCATATCTAAATATAAACAATTTAACCTTATTGAAATCCTTATTTTTTTTTCCTTTTTCTTTTCATGTTTCAATTGAATTTTTATTTGAACATCAAATTTTCCATTCCAAATTCTTTCCATTCAGTTTTGGTCTTTTCTTTAGGAATGATTGGAGATCTTCTATTTTGTTAAATGTCCATATGTTTCCCTGAAAGTATATAATCAGTTTTAGTGGATAGGTGATTTTTTTGCCTTCCAGAATATCATGTTCCAAGTAAGCAGTCCTCTAGTGTGGTGGCTGCCAGATTCTGTGTAATTCTGACTTGGGCTCCTTGATATATGAATGGTCTCTTTTTGGCCACTTGCAATATTTTTCTCCTTGGCCTGGACGTTCTTGAATTTGGCTATAACATTCCTGTGGGTTGTCTTTTGGGGATTTAATGTAGGGGGTGATCTATGAATTTTTTCATTGTCTATTTTTCCCTCTTGTTTAAGACTATATGGACAGTTTTCTTGAGTAATTTCTTGTAATATGATGTCAAGGCTATCCCTTCCCTTCCGCCCCCAGGATTTCTGGTAGATGAATAATACTCAAGTTCTCTCCTGGATCTATTTTCTAGGTCAGTCATCTTTTCAAAAAGATATTTCACTTTCTTCTATTTTTTTCATTCTTTTCATTCTGCTTTATTAATTCTTGCTATCTCCTGATATCATTAGCTTCTACATACCCAATTCTAGTCTTTAAAGACTGATTTTCAGCTATGATCTGTTGATTTTCTTTTTTGGTTTGGTCTATTCATCTTTTCTTGACTTCCAGCAGGTTAACTCTGGTCTCCAGTTTGCTTATTACTTCATTTGATTTCTGTGCCTCTTTTTCTGTATGGGAAATTTTGTCTTTTATGCTGTATTTTCGTTTTGTATTTCTTTCATTTCTTTTTCCCACTTTTCTTCCCATTTTTCTTTTGTCTTTCTTATTTGGTTCTTGAACTCCTTTTTGAGTCCTTCAAGAGCTTGTGACAATTTTTTTTTGAAAGTTTGGAAAGTCTTTGCTATTTTGTCACTCTCTGCTATTGTTTATGTATTCTGCTTTTTTTCTCCATAGAAATTATCCAAGGTCAAGAGTTGTTTTTGTTTTTGTTTTGTAGCTGATGCTTTTTTTTGCCACTAGTGGATTAGGGTTCCTGCATGTTGATTGCTTTCTTAGCTTTTGTCCCACTGGGCTTTGGTTTAGTAGTGTCTTCCCTTTCCAATCAGAAACCCCAAGCCAAGACAGGTAATGTTATGTTCTTTGTGTAGTCAGCTTTAACGTGTTTTGCCCTGAGGCTATCTTTCCAGCCTTTGATGCCTGGGCTGTGTCCAGCCCTGTCTCTTTCCAAGTTCTTTGCTCCTCAGCCCAGGCTCTGTGCTCTTCAACCTTGGTTCTCAAGTCTTGCTACCAAGGCCTTGCACTGCCCTCAGGGGTAAATCTATAGTGCTTTCATTCAGCCCCCAAGAATTTAGATATTGCCTCAGGCCACACTCTGACTCTGGTGAGGTAGATGGCATGGGGGAGGGGTGATTAGCTTGCCCTTTGATATGTGTATTTTTGCTCCCTTATAGCATGAGAGTCCACAAATACTGCCTACCTTTAAGGCTGTGTCCCATGGGATAGCCCCTTACACTTCTGATTTTGATTCCTGTCCTTTTGAGACCCTTTGTAGTGATCACTTGGAAGGAGGTTCAGAAGGTTCCTGTAACTATGCTGCCATCTTAGCTCTATCCTTTCTAATAGACTCCTAATTGGTTTCCCTCTCTCCAGTCTTTCCCCACTCCAATTCATATTTCAGAATACTGGCAGCATGATTTTTTCCCCAAAAGGTCAAGTCTAAATTCTGAGGTTTCACATCATACCTATCAGATTGGCTAATGTGACAGTAAAGGAAAATGATAAATGTGGGAGGTGATGTGGCAAAATTGTGACACTGATGGTGCAATTAAAAACAGAACCAACCATTCTAAAGGGCAATTTGAAATTGTACCTAAAGATCTATAAAACAATGTATACTTTTTGATTCAGTAATACCACTACTAGGTCTGTATCACAAAGAGATAACAAAAAATGGGAAAGTATCTTATTTTTCAAAAATATTAATAGCTGCTCTTTTTATGGTGGCAAAGAATTGGAAACTGTAAAAGAGGAGGAAAATGGAGAGAGAGATGTTCTCTTTTTAATGGAGAGGGATGAACAGCTTTTAACCCACTGGATGGATGTGTTTCTCCAGTGAGATGTTGAAAAGGAGATGTGAAGGAAAGCTGAAAGGTCTAAGGAAATATGGTTGTGTCCCTCCTTCCTCAAGGTTGGCTGACCTTAGAGCTTTGGATTACTCAGAGAGAGAGAGAGAGAGAGAGAGAGAGAGAGAGAGAGAGAGAGAGAGAGAGAGAGAGAGAGAGAGAGAGAGAGTGATAGGAAGAATCTTTCTACCTCTCTTCCCAAGGATATAGACAAATTATATTCTTGAATCTTAAATATGGGCATAACTGCTAGGAAGATGTATCCCAGACAGTCCTTTCAAGGGAAAGGGTTTTTGTTGTTGAACCCTTCCCTATAAACTTAGTGACATGCTGGATCTTCACTTGTCACTGATGAAACAGGACTTCCTTTGGTCATCTATTCATTTGGCCTCTATCTTCACATGAAAACCCCAACCAAATTCAAACTGACATTAACTAAAATTTATTTGAAGAAATGGGGAAACTACAGAGTTGTGGGGTCAAGGGAGTAGGATGGAGATATAGGAATGCCCTAATAACTATGTTTTATGGTATTTGGTATTCGCCGGTCATTGGTCAGATGCTTTGTACTTCAAGTCTTTTCCAAACACCCTGTTTCTTGTATTCTTACTCTATACTTACTTAAAGTAATATCTCTATGAATCTTTCCAAGGAAAAGCAGAAAGAGGAGACCCAAAGAGAGAAAGGAGATTGGCTCAAGCCAAAGAATCCAACTGAAACCCCTCTCAGTCTTGAATTAGCAGGAGACAAGTGAAAGGAGATTATGGAGGATTTCCAGCTGGAGACAGGTACACAACGAAAAGGAAACCAGGATCTTTATCTTCCTGTGGCTTCAGATATTTCTCTGACCCTCAGAAAAATGTTCAGCTTTCTTCCAAGGCTGGAAGTGAAGTTCAGTTGGTCAGAATTCTCTCAGCTCCCAGTTCCTCTTGCTCATTCTCCACTGCTCCTCAGCCAGCTGCCCACACTGGCTATGTGTTCATTAAATAGCAATGTTCTATTTTGGGGGGTCTCTCATTCTTTACATTACAAAACTAAAGAGAAATCCATCAGTTGAGGAATGGCTTAACAAATTGTGGCACATTAACTGCTCATGAGTAGGACGAGCCAAAATAATAAAAATGACCATCCTATCCAAAATTATTTATCTATATAGTGCCATACCCATTGAACTTCCAAAAAATTTTTACTGATTTAGAAAAAAACCATAACAAAGTTCATTTGGAAGAACAAAAGATCAAGAATATCCAGGGAAATAATGAAAAAACTACAAAGGAAGGG
Source organism: Monodelphis domestica (assembly GCF_027887165.1). Lineage (NCBI taxonomy): Eukaryota > Metazoa > Chordata > Mammalia > Didelphimorphia > Didelphidae > Monodelphis > Monodelphis domestica. The sequence continues at coordinate 225,911,419 of NC_077232.1, read as the reverse complement.
GGTCTTGCAGTCCCAGATCTCAAACTATATTATATTATAAAGCAGCGGTCATCAAAACAATTAGGTACTGGCTAAAAGACAAAAAGGAGGATCAGTGGAATAGACTTGGGGCAACTGACCTCAGCAAGACAGTATATGATAAACCCAAAGATCCCAGTTTTGGGGACAAAAATCCACTTCTGGGATAAAACTTCTGGGAAGGGGGCAGCTAGGTAGCTCAGTGGATTGAGAGCCAGCCCTAGAGACGGGAGGTCCTAGGTTCAAATCCGGCCTCAGCCACTTCCTAGCTGTGTGACCCTGGGCAAGTCACTTGACCCCCATTGCCTACCCTTACCACTCTTCTGCCTTGGAGCCAATACACAGTATTGACTCCAAGACGGAAGGTAAGGGTTTAAAAAAAAAAAACTTCTGGGAAAATTGGAAGACAGAGTGGGAGAGATTAGGTTTGGATCAACACCTCACATCCTACACCAAGATAAATTCAGAATGGGTGAATGACTTGAACATAAAGAAGAAAACTATAAGTAAATTAGGTGAACACAGAATAGTATACATGTCAGATCTTTTGGAAAGGAAAGACTTTAAAACCAAGAAAGAGCTAGAAAAAAAAATCACAAAATGTAAAATCAATAATTTGATTACATCAAATTGAAAAGGTTTTGTAGAAACAAAACTATGCAACCAAAATGAGAAGGGAAGCAACAAAATGGGAAACAATCTTCATAACAAAAACCTCTGACAAAGGTCTAATTACTCATATTTATAATGAGCTAAATCAATTGTACAAAAAATCAAGCCATTCTCCAATTGATAAATGGGCTAGGGACATGAATAGGCAGTTTTCAGATAAAGAAATCAAAACTATTAATAAGCACATGAAAAAGTGTTATAAATCTCTTATAATCAGAATGCAAATCAAAACAACTCTGAGGTATCACCTCACACCTAGCAGATTGGCTAGCATGACAGCAAAGGAAAGTAATGAATGCTGGAGGGGATGTGGCAAAGTAGGGACATTAATTCATTGCTGGTGGAGTTGTGAATTGATCCAACTATTCTGGAGGGCAATTTGGAACTATACCTAAAGGGCAATAAAAGACTGTCTGTCCTTTGATCCAGCCATAGCACTATTGGGCTTGTACCCCAAAGAGATAATAAGGAAAAAGACTTGTACAAGAATATTCATAGCTTCACTCTTTGTAGTGGCCAAAAATTGGAAAATGAGGGGATGCCCTTCAGTTGGAGAATGGCTAAACAAATTGTGGTATCTGTTGGTGATGGAATACTATTGTGCTAAAAGGAATAATAAAGTGGAGGAATTCCATGAAGACTGGAACAACCTCCAGGAAGTGATGCAGAGCAAAAGGAGCAGAACCAGGAAAACATTGTACAGAGACTGATACACTGTGGTACAACCGAACGTAATGGACTTCTCCATTAGTGGAAATGCAATGTCCCTGAACAATCTGCAGGGATCTAGGGAAAAAAAAACACTATCCACAAGTAGAGGACAAAGTTTGGAAGTAAAAACACTGAGGAAAGGGCAACTGCTTGTCTACAGGGGATGAGGGGATATTACTGAGGAGAGACTCTAAATGAACACTCTAATGCAAATACCAACAACATGGAAATGGGTTCGAATCAAGATGTCGGCTATGGGAGAGGTGGGGAAGGGGGGGAAAGAAAATGATCTCTGTCTCCAATGAATAATGTTTGGAAATGACCAAATAAAATAATGTTAAAAAAATTGTGGCACAATGATGGTGATGGAATCTAATTGTGTTATAAGGAATGATGAACAGCGTGATTTCTGAAAGAGCTGGAAAGACCTACAAGAACTGATACATAGTAAAATAAGCTGAACCAGGAAAACATGGTACACAGCACAGCAATATCATGGAAATGTTAAAAGTGATAGACCTTAACTACTATATACAATGATACAATGAACCAGGATAATTGTGAGGGACTTATGAAAAATGAATTCAAACTACCTCCAGAGAAAGACTATTGGAGTTGGAATGTAGATGAAAACATATAATTTTTTCATTTCTTTATTTGGGTATATTAACTTATAAAATGAACAATATGGAATTTTTTTTAGAAGCTCGGGGTTAAATATTCTACTTCTCTACTCAACAAGCACTTATAACTCTAGGATTAAATGTAATTTCACCTTTATCTCATTTTTTATAATTTTTTTTATTTTTATGAATTTTATAATATCCATCATTATTACTAGAGTAGTACATATATATTTTAGAAGTAGTAAACTAACCTATATTGGTAATTCCTGTTCAAAAAATTTACCATATATGTTTAACTTATATCTAATATATAATTTACATATATCCTATATACTGTAACTAACATATAATATATAATTACATATAATTTTACATCTATATATAATATAAACATATTGACAATGAGCCAAAATAAAATTACTGGATACTACTGATCTAACCAACTGATTAAGAAAATAAGTTGGAGAAAAGTTGCTGAACTGCATTGGTAAATGAAATTGTCATACTTGGAGCTCATATAACAATGAAATTACTACTCCAGGCCCATTTGACGCCCCCTTCCCCAAATGATAGTATATAATTTTTTACTAATTTTCATGCCTGTCATTGTTATATCACTATCCAACCTAAGGATGAGGGTGTTGTTCAGAACAATATATATTTATGAATTTTGTGATAGCATTGATCAATTATGCAAGTTTGTATAGGACTTTTCTTCTAGTAGATAAAGTGTTAATGGTTTGTAGGTTGTGCTTCTTTGGATACTTATTTCTTTAACCTAATCATATGTTTCATGTAACCTCATTAGGGTCTCTTCACACATCCAAACAATGTTAAAAGTAAAATATAACTTATCATTTTCAGAAGCTTAGTTTGGACAACTAATAGTTGTTAATGAAGGCAATAGCCATCAGCTAAATAAACAAACCAATTAGTTTTAAACTAGAAGGTACAATATCCTAATGGTCTGACTCCTAATAAACATTATCAGGTGAAGAGATACCTGCATGCATGGATATATATACAAACATACATGCATAAGCTTCAGGAATAGCCCAAGTGTTGAAAGTTGAATACAAGCAAAAAACCTCTCTCTCTCTCTCTCTCTCTCTCTCTCTCTCTCTCTCTCTCTCTCTCTCTCTCTCTCTCTCTCTCTCTCTCCTCTCTCTCTCTCTCTCTCTCTCTCTCTCTCTTTCTTTCTTTCTCTCTCTCTCTCTCTCTCTTTCTCTCTCTCTCTCACTCTCTCTCTCTCTCTCTCTCTCTCTCTCTCTCTCTCTCTCTCTCTCTCTCTCTCTCTCTCTCTCCTCTCCATATGTGTGTGTGTGTATGTTTAAAAAGGAGGGGAAAATTGGATTTACTAGATTTCCAAATAGGTATAAAGCAGAATAGAGGTCAAAATAGCTAACCTAGAAAAGTAAAAGATCTGCATATTATTTTTTATTTGCTCTGATCTGTGATCTGTCAGCCTAACCCATGGAAGGAAGGAAATACTTTGATTCTCTGATGATGGCCCTTGAAATAGTTACCACAGCCAAGGAATTCCTAATGAAATGATTATCGTACAAGAAGTGAATTCTTTTCTTCTGGTAAACATATCAGTTTTCTGAGAAGCCTTTCCATCATGTCTGAACCTGAGAGAGCTCATGCTTCACTAGCATAGTCTTTTAGAACTGAGGGTCATCTCCATTCCACATTAAAATATTGACTTTGTAGGTCTTAGACACATAGAAAACTAAAGTTTCTGAAGAATTAAAGATCATCCTAAGGGTAATGGAGAGACATATGATGGATGTGAGCAGCTTGGAGCTAATTATAAATGAGGGATTATATAGAGAAGTTGTGGGGGAAGTGGAGAGGATGGGCTGGTCACAAAAACAAGAGAAAACTGATGAATAACCCATATTCTTTATTGGCATACTCACAGTATCAGAACTTGAGAACTACTCCCAGTATAGTGAGTAGAACATTATAATGAACTTATAGGATCTGAATATCATGTTCACAGGATTAACTGGCACAGACAAGTCATGACTTGTGCCATTGGAAGAAATATATTTGTCATAGAGATGACAACCTTGCTGGAGTAGTAGAATCCATGAAATTACAAACTTTTCATATGGAATATGAAGAGAATGAAAAAGTAACCAGTAGGGCTTATGGCAAAGCAAAGAATAAACAAGGATAGAATAGGGAAGAAAGCAGTTGTGGTGGGAGCAACATTTTATTTCTCCAACACTCACCCCATGCAAGTTAGGCTAAAGTATTTTTGCTTTGTTTTGGCTTTGGCTTTTTTGTCCCTCCAGATTTAATCAGTTTAGGGGACCAAGAGCTCAAGACTATTGGCATCATTTCATTGTGTGCTAAATACAAAAAGAAAAACAAAAACAAAAAAGCAAAAAAACAACCACAACAACAAAAGCACTGAGTTGGAGAAGTTCTCAAATACTTCACTGGTGGATCATAATAGGAGATTCACGCAACTGAATCAACTTAAATTGCATTGAATGCCTATCATTGTTGTATATCCTTCTACTGTCTCTCATTTTTCTGTAATGTCAAACTTAAACTATCAAGGACTTGTCTGGACCAGAACTTTAGTAGAGATGAAAGTTATGTAATGTAACCATGAAAATGTGGTTTGCAAAGACTGTGAATTGCCAAAACTGTAGAGATAATTTTTAGTGTCTTGATTTTAAATTTAAAATTAAGTGGTCTCCATGGGAAAATTCCCAAATATGAAATATGAAAATACCCAAGTCAGCTGGGTTTTATGGAGATTTTAATTAATACATATGAAGAAATTAAGGGAAGAAGAGAGAGAGAAAGAAAAAAAATAGTAGAAAGGGCCTGCCTAGGCCTGAGCCTAGGGGAGAGTGAGTCAGTCTTTATCACTCACTACAAGATTGTCTCAGGCAAGCTCCTGTCCTCCACTGAACTCCTGAATTTCTAAACTGAGTTCAGAGCTCCAATTAAGCTTCCAAACTGAACTAAAATTGTAACTGAATTCAATTGCCCTGAACTTGTTCCTTCTCTTCCTTTTAAAGAGATTTTTCTTTTATGTCACCTCCCCTAAATTTTCACATCTACCAATCACAGTAGATGCTTTCCCCCAGGACTGCCCATTCTTAGTTCTCATCTTCTTTGGTTCTCCCCTTCTCTGGTTGTAAAAAAACCTCTGAGTATTTCACACCTCTTGTTAAGCTTGCCTTTTGTAAGTTGCTTGACCTTTTAGTTACTAAGTTAGCCTTTATATGTACTTAGCACCCTTTTATATTAGATCTAAAAATAGACCACATAGCTTAAGGTTTTTGCTTCACTATAAGTATAAGTTGGGGACTTTCATTATTCCATCAGGAGTTTACAACTTTATCTTCCCCTAAGGCACTGTCTGAGTAGGGTGGAGTAAATTTAAAAGTTCGCAATACATTCCTGATCAAGTACCTCCATTGTTACAATAGGGGAATTTGCTTAACCAAATCTTCTAAGGTACAGTCTGAGTAGTTTTAAGACTCATAGTAGGATTTGGATTAGCAGTTGCTATAGAAATAGAGATAATGTAAATAAACACAGATCTTCTGAAGTTGGAAGTAGGGGCTGGGAGGAGTCAGAGGTTAAATCATCTCTAGAACTCTAGAGTTTGGGCAGCTCAACAGTCACTTTTATTTTAGGTCCCTTAAAAGTTACACATTGTAAATTAGAATGGAATAACTCACAGAGATTATTCAAGAATTTAAAAAAAGGAAGTTGACAGTCTTAAAATAAAAATGATATGCAAAAACATAATGTGTTCAACTCAAATGGGCATAATGGTCCTCATATAGAAGCCAAAAGAATGGCTTCTAATCATCATAGCAAGATTTAGTCATTCCTTTAACCTTGGGCATCCATCAATAATAAAAGACCCTGAATTTTTCATACCTGTGTTGAGGGAATCTTTTTCTCTTCCCCTTCAGATTAGCTTGACTTGTCCATCAACATTCCTCACATAACACAATTATGCCAGGTTTTGCATCTGTGCTATATGTCAATAAAAGTGAGGGGGCAGTGACTGACCAGGGCTTTTGGCTTTGAACGAACACAGGAATAGAGCAGGTAGGTAACGGTGAAAGAGGAAAGGACTGGCAGGTCTGGCAAGTCGTGGTCATGTTATTAAAAGGAATGATGAGATTTGAAACTATGATTGTCTACCCTTTGTAATAGACTTTATAAAAAATGTGGGTATAAATATTAATTTAATTCTTACATACCCCAAATAGATAATAGGGAAAATACTTGTACAAAAATATTCATAGCCTTGCTCTTTGTGGTGGCAAAAAAAAAAAAAAAACACTGGGAAATGAGGGGGGAATCCATCCATTTGGGAATGGCTGAACAATTTGAGATATATATTGATGATGGAATACTATTGTCCTGAAAGGAATAATGAACTGGAGGAATTCCATGCAAACAACCTCCATGGAACAACCTCCAGGAATTGATGCAGAGTGAAAAGAGAGAATATTGTACACAGAGACTGATATATTATTACACAATAAAATGTAATGAACTTCTCTACTAGCAGCAATGCAATGATCCAAGACAATTCTGAAGGATGTATGAGAAAAAATGCTATCCTCATTGAGAGAAAGAACTATGGGAGTAAAAACACAGAAGAAAAACATATGATTGATCACATGGTTCGATGGGGATATGATTTGGGATGTTGATTTCAATTTTGATGTTGGGGGTATGATTGGGGATGTTGACATAATTTTAAAGGCAATCTGGCATTAGATTTAAAGATATTCTCAAAGAAGCAACCAATATTTTTAATAAAAATAACTCTAATAGATTGTAACTCTTCCAAGAAAAGATAACTGAAAAGATTTCATCACTTAGAGAATTATGTTTATTTTCTCATTTCTATGAAATATCTATGAGATTATATACTTATCAACTACATAGAGGTCTATGCATGATTCAAGGATAGAGAGGTAGCATGGCTGAGTAGATATAGTGTGGGACTTGGTGTCAGGAAAACATGGGTTCAAATCTCAGTGTAGCATCTTACTAGCTTTGTGACCCTAGGCAAGTTGCTTGATTTCTCTAGGCCTGCCTTCATTTCACAACTATAAAATTAGAGTTGTACTTCATGGCTTGTGAGGTTCTTTCCACTTCAAAACCAATGATGCTCTTTCCTTGATGACAATATTAGGAAAGGACAGATTTTCACAAACAATAATCAATAGCATACCATAGGCTTTAGCAGCTGATGTGAAATGAATGGAAAATATTCAATTCCGCTGTCTGTTGAGTAAAGATAAACATTTAACTTTGCAAAACTAAATGCAGCTATAAACATTCTCCACAAACAAGGTTTCTCCCACATATGTTAAAATCATACAAAACTCCTTGACAGATTTAACAATGGAGATAACTTTGCTAAATGATGTAACAAGTACCAACATTCTGTCAAGTGAAGCATCAAATAGGCAGAAAAGGGCTCACCAAAGGAATTCACTAGTATCATGGAAAGGATTTTATAATGTCTACATAGAGGAGGAATTAAGTATGGATGATAAGTCCCTCCAGCAATTCTTGTTTATAGACGGTTTTGTGTCAGTTGTATCAAGACCAGAACACCCTCTGTCCTTCTCAAAACACACCTTCCCTTCAAAGAAGTTTTCATATATAACATTATAACATATGCATATATGTTTTCTTACATATAATAATGACAGTATGAGAGTTGAATAATATCAAATTATGATGTGCAGTTGGTTGGGCCAACAGTTAGGTTACCCATCAATATATGTGCATATGTGCCTATATATACACAGATGAATAAATAGATAGATATGTAGACAAACATAATGTATAATTACATTTTGAGTATATATGTATATACTTTTATGTGAAAATGTTATTAAACTTGGATTCACGAGATCTTAGTTTGAATCATAGTTCTACTACTTAACTAGCTATGTGAACTAGCTATGTCAGTCTTTTAATCCTTCTGAATTTCTCTCCACAGCTCTGAAATGAAGTTTGACTACATGTCATCTATAGTGATTTCCAACTCTAACTCTTTGGTCCTGAACTTTTAGTTAAATATATTAATTATATCCACATACTTGGATATATTTCTATTGCATATGTATAAAAATGGCTAACTCAATATACAATATACACGCTTCTGTGTGTGTCTGTGTTTATGCAATTTGAGTACTTGCTACAGAAGAATAAATTGGAATCAAAATCTAATAGTAAAGGATATAGGTCTGAAGGCTATTTGTGAAACTATACAGTGTATTTCAAGCTCTCAAGTGGTTCCCTATATCAAAAGCCCCTCTTTTTAGTCTGAAATTCCTCCAGTGATGTTACATGACTAAAAGTCAGTTGTCAAATTTTATCAGAAGAATAAAAATTACCCTTGGTGACCCAAGGGGCAAAGGAAAAAAATACCTGGTAGATATAAGTAGGATGTAACATATTACAATCAATGGCTTCTGCATGAGGAGTGGCATAAAAGGTGACATCAAGGACTTGTAAAAATGATAGAGGAGGTGGAGCCAGTTATGCAGTAAAGAGTAATGACTAATGTGCCAGTGTCCACAAAATATAAGAAGAATGATAGAGAAGCCCCCAAAGTATCAGATATCTTCTTTGGAAGATTCACAAAAAGACTCATATTATGTACTATACTATGTAAGGAATGGTCAAAGTTAGGAAGAACAGTTAAATTTGACACTTTGGGTGAATTTTTATTTGTACTAGTTGAAAGAATCACCTCTTTAGTGAGATCACATATCTAGTAAAGTTCTAAACTGTCATTAATTTTTTAAAACTAGTACTCTAAGCCATTCCCCTCAAATCTTTACTTTTTTGTGTTTCTACAAATATACAGTTTCAGTCTTTAATCTTAAGATTAGCATATTTGTGCTATTGCTACAAAATAATAAATGAGTTCTAATCACTTACTTTATTTCATATTCAGAAATAGATATAGTTGACCTTCAGGTTTTTATTTTTTGCAACAATTGTTAAATTGTAGAATAGAATAATAGAACCCCTTTAATGATCATGGTTAAGAGAATCAAATAAAGTGTATGAGATTCAAGTGTAGAATAGTTAGCCGAAAACCTTCTCAGACTGATCTCTAAAATGTCAAAGCAAATTATAAAGAACAATGAAAATGGTGGCCCATAAGTACAGAGTAGCATCTACACTAATGTTACTTTCTTCTTTTGTCATTTTCACTCTGCAAATAGTCTTTCTGCTGATGTACAGAAATACTTGAATGGGAAATCAATGCATTATTTTCAATTGCCCCAAAACAAATTAACTGAGTAATTGGACATGCAAAGTACTGGACAGCCTGGTAGATATTAACTTACATAACTTAATGTTCTAACTCTTGTTGGGGGGAGGGTTTGAGGGAGAGAAGAAAGAGGGTACTATGTGCTTTGGAAGAATGGGTAAAATCCATGTCTGTTTTAAAAATTATATATTTGATGAACTTTAGAGAACTTTGTCAAACATATGAAAATATGAGTCATTTTCCCAATTGAGAGTCAAAAATAGGGATCAAGTTTTTAGATGACAACATCAAAGCTATGGATAACTATAGGCAAAATATTATAAATCGTTATTGATTAGAGAAATGTAACTTAAAAGAACTGAGATATCATTTTGCCTCACAGATTAGCTTAAATGAGAAAAGGGAGTAATGACAAATGTTAGGGAAGATGTGGAAAAAGTGGGACACTAATACTCTATTGGTGTAAATGTAAACTGATCCAACCACTTTGGAAAAAAATCTGAAATTATGCTTAAAGGGTTAGAAAACTATGTGTACTTTTTGCTACAACAATATTCACTAATAGAGGTTTATTCCCTAGGGATTCAAGGAAATAAGGAAAGGAACCTATATATTCTAAATATTATAGCAGCTTTCTTTGTGGTGGAAATGAGTTGGAAATCAATCATCGGGAAATGGCTAAACTAGTTGTAGCATATGATTATGATGGAATGCTACTGTGCCATAAGAAATGAAGAATGGGTTAATTTTGTAAAAATATGAAAATTCAATTCAAGTCAACACAAATTTGTTAAGCCCATACATAATACTCTGGTTAAAAAGAGAAATAAAAATGAAAACATCAAGTCACTTCCTTTCTTCAAGGAATTTGGATTATAGGGAAGATGAGACCCAAACAAATATAAGAATAATGTAGATAGGCTGTGATTATGTGAAGGATAGATGCAAAGTGCTCTAAGGAATTTGAAAAGGGAGAAAGCTTATCTAGCTCTAGGAATCCGCAAATGTTTTATAGATAACATGGCACCTGTGGTCTCAAATAGATTTCAATAGGCAGAAGAATTTGGCAGAGGAATTTATCCTGGGCATGGGAAATAATATGGACATATGAACAGAAGAATAGAGATGGGATAAGGAAGGACAGGAACATAGATACTGAGTTCTCTTGCTCATCTAGATTTTGAATTACATGTAATAAATCAGGACAAGTTAAATAAAACTGAATTGATAGGCTGGAGTTATATTATTAAAGGCTTTGGATGTGCTGGTAAGTAAAAACTTCATTGGATAGACAATGGTGAACCAATAAAATTTCCTGAAATGCATAGTGATGTGAAAAAATTGGAATATTAGGAAAACACTGGTGTAAAAAAGAACAAATGAAAACATTAATAAATTAAAAAGGGAAAGGAAGCAAGATGATCTATTGAGAAGCTAGTTCAAATATCTCACCAATATACAATGAGTGCCTGAATAGAGTGGCCTAGTGGGAATGGAAATTAGTGAAAGGGTACAAGGTATATTATAGAGTTGGAATCAATCTGACTTGGTATTTGATTATATGTATGTGTAACAGAAGGATTAGTAAGGGCTAATGATTCAAATTTTAAATCTGGGTGATTAGAAGAAAGGTGGTATTACCATTAAATATTTCACTAGCCTACTCTCTTTAATTCCTTTTACTTTCCTGCACCATCAGTTTCTTCACATGCAAAATAGAGATAAAATAATCCATTCAACTTCACAGATTTGTTGTGAATAATTTTTGTTGTAACTAATTAATGAGCTAATGAATAAAAAAGCAGCTAGGTGGCACAGTGAACAGAGTACCAGTCCTAGAGTCAAAAAGGCTCATTTTCCTGAGTTCAAATCTCCCCTCAGACCAAGGACAAGTCACTTACCCTGTTTGTCTCCGATTCCTCATCTATAAAATGAACTGAAGAAGAAATGGCAAACTACTCTAGTATCTTTGACAAAAATCCCTAAATGTATTCACAGAGAGTCAGAGATGACTAAAAATGACTGAAATGGATAGGAAAGTATTTTGAAAAGTAGTACATATATATAAATGGAAGATGTTATTAAATGTACAATTAGGTAAAATTACTAACATTCTACTTTGAACTTTCACGTCATCTTTGGAAGGCAGTTTTATTCTAGAAGTTTTGTAATGGCTTGCAACCAAAAACATTAAAATTCTGATCCAAAAAAGTGAAATAATCTAGTATATGATAGAAAATGATTATAGATATTCCCCCAAAAGAAAATGTACTACCACTAGTCTTTATAAAATCACTGGTCACATATGAGTCAGTTCCTTAAGGGCAAGGACTTAGTTGTTTTTTATATTTTTGCTGAATCTGGAATAGTATTCTCTAGTATATAGAACTCACAGAAAGCCCAGCTCAGATTCAAGGTAATCTGTGAATTTATATCATCCAAAGAGAACAATATTTCACAAGCCCCAACCAATTTGTTTACTGTTATTTATCAGCCAGAGAATATAATTAATTCAAATCAAAGTCATTTAATGAAATAGGAAAGTAGAAATAGAATGTTTCCCCATAAATCTGGGGACCTCTCTCCTAAAAATAAATTAGTATCAAGAATAATAGAGTCACCCAGGAAATTCTAGTGGAAAGGTATAATCAGGCAACCACATATGACTAGATTGTACAGACACAGGTATGCACTAGCTGTGTGACCTTGAATAGGTTGTTTAACCTCTATTTCCTCAACTGTTAAATGGGGATAACAGGGCTATTTTAGGATGAAATGTAATATTATTTGTACAATGATTAGCATGGTGACTGGCACATTGGAAGTACAAAAAATAAGCTTGTTGTCCTTTACTGGTTACTGTTATTGTTAGAAACATGTAACTGGGTAATATGTATGTAACATTAACTCATTCCTCTCTAGCTACACGACAGCTCTGCTCCTTTTAATAATATCCAACAGTTTTTATTGATTCATTACCACATACAGTCTCTGACAGACAAGTTGTCTCTCCTAGGAAGCAGAAGGGAACAAGCATTTACTAAGCATTTACTATAATGCCTAGCACAATTAATCACTTTACAAAGAATATGTCATTTGATCCTCACAACATCCTTGTGAAGTAGATACTATTATTTCTTCCATTTTGCAGTTGAAGGCAGACAGTTAAATCAAATCATTTCACAATGATTTGACCAGGGTCACACAGCTACGAAGTGCCTAAGGCTGGATTTGAACTAGGCTATTCTGGACTCCAAACACAGACTTCTTTCTACCCAGCTGTCTTTAATCATGTTAGTGCAGTATATATCCTCTTTTGGATCTGGGAATGGTATTTAGTCCTGCTTATGCTATATAAATTACAGTTACTGTGGCTATGATTAGGTGGGGATTAAACCTAGAATTTAACCTCATTTGCACCATATACTAATGAATCTAATTGTCCTAATAGAATGTGAATAGATGGTTCCTTCATTCCACACCAAAATTGTTTAAAATGACTCTCAGGACTCTAAGGAATCCTGGATTTAGCTCCATTGTTCAATCTGTAAATGTACTGGCTAGTTCTAACAGAATAAGAAGGAATCACACACACAAACACACACACACATACACACACACACACACACACACACACACACACTCACTTCTGTAGAAGATGCAAACCAGGTGGTGTGGAATAGCATGAGATAGATTACTGGCCTCGCTGGCATTTCATGGGTCAGACAAGTGTTATTATATCTTGTGTTCTGTTCTGTTCTATTGCCAGCTGCTTCTCTCACTGAAATACTGAACATTTGAGGAGGGAATGTTCACATCCAACCTCTGGTGGATTGCAGCTGTGATCTGTGTTTTCATTGTTCTCGTCTCTGAAACTCGTTATGGCCCTCACATTTTGCCTATTAATTAGAACATATGAACAGTAACTGGCACTTTATGGGGAATTTAATAATAGATATTGAATATTAAAATGCTGGGTACAAAGATGCACCAGAATGTTGGAGTATTGAATGCACAAGCAAACATGACTCATTTCTGTTGTCATTTTAAAGAAATGACAAGTTTTCTCTTCTACCCCCAAAGAATTTTCTTTTTTTAAGAAATCATGAACTGACTGGTAGAGAGCTGAAAGATGAAAGAATTCAAATTAATTGTCATTATCGTTTCAAAGGAACAAGAAAAATAAACTTTTTAATTGGAAGCATATGGCTTTGTTCAAAACCCTAGTGGACCAAAGGCAGAATCTGAGTCTGAAACTTAACATTGATTGATGAAGTCTTATGGAATATTTTTGTAACAAGAATAGTTAGCTAACAACTTTCAAGTTCATATAATTTAGGATCCTATGAACTTCTAACTCATGAGAACAGGAAATACAGTAGACATGGATTTCTCACATATGTATGGTTCACATACACACTAATCTATACACATTGCCTTGTATAATTCCATTTTTGTTATTGTTCAGTCATTTCAGTCATGTCCAAGTCTTCATGACCCCATTGGAATTTTTCTTGGGAAAGATAGTGAGTGACACAGTGCCAGACCTGGAGTCAGGAAATTCTGATTTCAAATCTAGTCTTAGACATTTAGTGTCTGTGTGACCCTGGACAAATACCTTAACTCTATTTGCCTCAGTTTCCTCATCTGGAGAAGGAAATGACAAACTTTCCCAGTATTTCTACCAAGAAAGTCCCAAAAGAGAATGCAAAGAGTCACACATGATTGAAAGTTACTAAACAACAATGATTTCATTGGGCTGAGGAAATAAGAGTTTGGGAAAATTCTCTCCCAACATAGTGATTTAATCCTAATCTTAGCAATGGTATTGAAGTCCATGAAATATTTACATTGCATCTCTAAGTATATACATTATTTACCATATGATCTATAAAGTATTTACACTGCTTTGCCCCCCCCCAAACACTGTATATATTATTTACATTCCGTTGTACTTTTCCCTGATTCAGGTAGAATGGGCACTTTGATGGTCAAAGTGGCCAAAGACGATCAACTGTAACCTAGAATGTGAAAATGTCTAAAGCTTTCCAGTATCTCCATACTTGTCTCATTTTCCAGTTTATATCAGTCATGGAATGTTACATTTGCTTAGGCAACATTTTCAAAACAGATTTATCCTGAGCATAGTGTAAACCTATAACTTAAGAAAAATTAGACCAGTCATTCTTTCTTACCATCACTGAGATAGTAAGTTGAAGCTGAAAGAACACTGATGTCAGAACATTTAGGATGGGATCCTGGTATCAGTATTTGTTTGTTTAGAAACTTAGACAATTGTGATTACTTAAAAACCTCCTTTTGAAGTAGAGGACCTATGGGCATTGGAAAATGCATGTACTGTTAGAATTGATGTGTTGGTTAGTTTTACTGAACTGCTTTTTAAAAACTCAGTTTTAAAAATTATTATTATTTTTTGTCACAAGGGATGAATTTCTGAAAAAAGGAAACATATTTGGAAATAATGGTGCTAAAAACAAAAAGATTCCAATTTAAATATAATTAAATCTCAGTTTTTTGGTCTACAAAAGGGGAAAAGTAAAAAGTCTTTAGTTCACTAAGGTCTGTTGAGAAATTTCATAAACCACCACATTGTTGTATTCTACTAATGTTTATTATAAGCACAGTATCATTATCAATAATAATAGACCCTAGCAGTGATGCCACCAATATTTTGAATTAGCTTGCCTCTGCCTAAAAGTTTCAAATGGCACATTAATTCATTCCATTTATGTTAAATGTAAGCTAGGATTTTCAATGATTTTTGTTTTTTAAGCATAGTAATAGATTATTCTTTCAGACTAAAGCATTTGCACAATAATTAAATCATTGGAGCAACTTAGCTATTTTAGAGAATAATGTTTGGATGACATTATTAAAATCAATGACCAAAATATGTTTTATATATATTATGTATATCTTAAATAAGTTACTATAGTAATGTGTGTTTTCAACTAATAATAGCTCACATTTACTTTAGTTCTTTAAAGTTTCCAAAGACTTTTATATACATTTACATTACATTACACACATATAATCTTATTTGATTAATAAATTACACATCTATATTATTACTCAATTTCTTTGAAACCTCCAATAGTTCAACTAATCTTTAAACTAACTAGATCACTCAGAATTCAATCTCTTTTATAGTGCGAGATGTGGAAGGATGAATTTTCTTATTTGGTTACATCCCTTCAAGAAGGTTAGGGGAAGAAGAAAAGGGCAATTGACATTGGCAAACTCAACTGCTATGATTTAGTGATGTCATCAAATTAAATAGTTCAGGAGCATGTCTCTGCTATCTGATTTTAAATACATATTAATTGTCATATATAATATATAGAGATACTTTATGCATACATCTACACACAAATATGCATATAGATATATTTATATGTGTATATACATGAACACACAAATAGTATGTAGTTGACAAATGGATTTTTCATTCACTTAAAAATAAATATCAGTATCTCTTCTCTTTTCTGGTTTTTTTTTAACATATTATAAAAGATTATCTGATAACTATATTAGTAGGTCAATGAATTTAAACTGAGCTAACTAAATGTCTTATGAAGATTTGTTGAGGAATCTTAATTTGAAACTCCAAGAAGAAATTGTAAATCCTACCATTAATACTCAAATACTAAAATTAATTAATTATGTAATTGATTTGGGACTTCCTTTCAACAATGTAGACTGTAATCTATTCATGCCTGCCCATCTGTGATTTTTGTCCCTGTTCTCCAAACATTTTGCCACAGAGAATATAATAGGTCAGAGACCTTCCTCAGTTTCCCCTAATATTCAGAATGTAATAGTGGAGTACTCTGGCTATCTATCATCTATTCCTTCTACCATGTGACCAACTTATCTTCTCCTTAAAGTCTTTTAATTTATTATTTCTTGACTGTGTTTTTTCAAAGTTCCTTATTGGTTACTATATTGTGGGCTGCTCACACCCACCTACTACTTTGCTTTCTTTGTGATATTCATCTTAGTTCTTTAGTGGAAGTGGCATCTTAGTTCTCACTGAAATAAAGCAATACTGCCCCAATGTTTACATAAAAAAGATGGGTATTTGCTATTGTAAAAAGCCTGGGTTCAGTAAAAGGGGTTTACAGTTTCCCTAAAATTGTCTATTTTCTCTCCTCTTTCAACTCTTGGTTTAGCCTATCTGTTATCTGTGTGGTTTGTTCCAAGTATGCATATTGTTAGATAAGTTCAGTAGTAGAAGTTTATAGCCTTTGTGTGTGTGTGTGTGTCATGAACTCCTTTCCTTTGGCAATTTGATAAAACCCATGAATATTCCTCTCTGGATATTTTAGATAAGTGTTAGAAGTCACTGAAAATAAAAGTGTAATTTTCTTTCACATTCAGGTTCATAAATTTCCTGAAATCTATCCATGGATCTCATGAGGGGTGACATGTAGCCCCCAGGTTAAGAAACTCTGTTCTTTAGTAAGTCCATTCAAATGACATTACATTCTGGACATTCTTTATGAACCCTTGCATAGTTACTGTATGCATGGATATATCCTTTGAGGAATTTCATATCTTTTCTAGGATTGTATACATCATTCGACTTAATGCAACAACCCAATGTAACTTTCAAATCAGAGCATTAAATTAACTAACCATCCACAAGGAATCATTTTTCAGTTGATATGTTAACTAATTTTGTTCATTGCTTTTACCCTCCTTTTTCTTTATTTTCACTGCTTACGTAAGGAGAGTTATATGCAGATATGAAGATGATAGAAAAAAGTAAAGATATACACATATACATAGCTTTATATTCTACTTAATCTAAAATGAGATTGAAGTCAGGAGCAACTATTTATATTAAATACCCTCATTACACTTTAAACTACTACTAAATTCCCTTTTGCTATTCATTTACCTACTAAAGGGAATATAAAATTCCTATGAAATAAGTGGTAGATAGATTTGAGTTTACATTTTATAAAGGAGGTTAGTGATGAAGGAGAAATGAATAGAAATGTGCAGAAAAATTAGTAATTAATAATTTTGAATTTAAAAATAAAAGGTGCATTGGACCACAGTAGACATAAAGCTAACATCATGGTTCAAATGACACATGCTAGTTGTATAATCTTATGTAATTTACTCAACCTCTCAATGATATTGTTCTTTATCCTTAATTTTTCAAAGAAGATCAATGACATTACCAAGTGATGTCTTGTGAATGAATTAGACTTAAGTGAGACAAAATTGCCCAGTGGCATCAAATTCACTCTCTTTTCCTGTCATTCATACCCAGTGGAAAGACAAAAATCAGGACAACTAGTGATGTCCTGGAATACATTGGATGAGTTTGATGTCTTCAAAGTCTGACCAAGCTCTAAGTGTTCCATAGTACCTGCTTCATCTGCAGACTTCATGGCAGTTGGAAGAAAATGTTCTCATTCATCCACTCCACTAGGGCAAGTCTTCACATGCTTGATGCAGACATTACCCTAAATTTGGGTTTTGATGGGTTTGAGGACTCTCAGTTACCCTGTCTGATTTAGCCTGCCTGCTGAAGTAATTTTAGCAGGATATAACCGTTGCACATGCTACAGGTTCTTGAAGCTATAGGTAAAAACTGGGTGAAAGATAAACATCAGGGGTGAATGAACAGCCCTGAAAAGAACTTGTCAAATCCTTAAAATAGAAGGTCCAGTTCTTCCAGTACAAGCAAATTCCATGAGAATGTATAAATAGCAGAAAACTTTCTACACCATTCACTGAGGGAATTTCCTCCCTGAGAATTCCCTTAAATAATGGGTCCAGGCTAAATAACAAAAAGAATAACCACCCAATGTTCTTGAAATAATATTTCCCCTCCATGAAATGAATCTTGGTTTAGAAAACATTAGCCAAATGGATTAGAATGACCAAAAAAGTCCAAAAGATATTGAATACCCTCAAAAAGTATATAGGTAACAAAATATTAAAATAATGTATTCCTTACTGTAATTTATGCATCTCTACTGAAAATGTTGCTTGTACTTCAGATCACAGTATTTCAAGAACCATACACAAGAACTAGAAAAAACAAAGAACATATACAATTCAAACAAATAAAAGAGCAAAGGGCTGGGAAAATGTTGATATGTGAATAAAGCTGAAACAAGCATTTTAAAAATTCTTTAAATAATGGCAAGAGAGAATTTGATCAATATTTATGAAATTCTAGAGGTTACAGAGAGGGAAATATGGACTTGTTCACTAAATTATGGATGACTGAATCATGAGGGCCTCCTTGGAAATTTGCAGGGGGTTGTTTTGGGACAAATGAAAGGAAGTACTACTTTGCCTAGCAGGTAGAAAATTAAGAGGAAGTAATTTAAAAGGTGTGGAAAACCACACAATTTTAAATCATCCACATACATAAATTTAGCTATAGAAATCATCTGTGTGAAATCTTTCTTTAGCAACCAACTAACATACATACCTATAAGAGCAGAATGACATCTATATTGATACTCTCATTATAATTGAAGTCAGAAGGGAAAGAGAAGTTATAGTTAAATATGACGATGACTCAAAGGTTCTCCTTAAGAAAGTAGATAAAAGAGTTGCCAGAGTTGGGTATTTTTGTGTTTCAAAGAAAGAACATCATTTCGAAGAAGAAGAAGAAATATCATTCATAAGACATCTAGATATTACTCTGACAATTCATATGATTACTATAAGCAAAATAAACAAATGAAAAATCCTTTATATTATTGCATTTTATGTGCCAAAATATTTTGTAATAGGTGAAAAAGTAGGAAAATGCTGTGAAAGATGTAATAAGTCTCCCAATCAAATAAAAATTATTTTTATTTGTATTTTTTTTGTATTTTGTATTTTGTTTGTATTATTTATATAAAAAAATACTTAGTGACTTCAGTGAAAAATAGAACCTAGGGGAGAATGGAGATTATAGTTTAGTATAAAGAAATTGAGGATGCTTAAAATTTGTAGATTTTTCAGAAATACAATACCTATATATCATGAAGACTTCATAAAAGAGAGATGAAGTATATTGATATTGACCATCACTATTTCCTAGAGAAGTTTTACCAGATGAAAATAGTAAACACAATTGAAATCCAAGAAGCCAAATATATAAGTATATATACATATTTGTTTATATAATGGTATATTTTTTAATAATCAGATACTATATCATCTTGTCAAGATGAGAAATTTAAAAGGCAGGTACAATCTCAATTCACATTTGCTGAATATCACTGAGGACTATGATAGAAGAAAGCCAGGTGAGGAGAAGATAAGTCTGTAGATGGTTTGGCATAAAAAAATTTCCTAAAGCTAGATCATTCCATAATCATAAGTGAAACTGAAAAAGGAGAGCAAAATAAATACAAAATCAAACAGAATTGCTGGTGTTTCTATAGGAACCAAGTTTCACTGCTGATGACAGCAGAAAAACTACAATTTGACACTTTATTTTCTGATAAGCCTCCATTTTCCTTATGGGGAAAATGAAAGGCCCCTTAAAAGAGAGAGTGAAAGAGAGAGAGAGAGAGAGAGAGAGTATGTTCTAATATTATGATTTTAAAGAATTCAAAGTATCAATTTTCCAAAGATCTATATTCATATCTTTTTTTAAAATTAATTTATTTAGTCAATTAAGAACTTTAATCCTTGGTTATGAGAATCATATTATTTCTCTCCCTCCTCTCCCCTCAAACTTCACATAGCTGATACACAATTTCATATGTGTCCTTGATCAAACCCTATTTCCATATTGTTGATGCTTGCACAAGGATGTTCATTTAGAGTCTAAATCCCCAATCACATCCCCATTGACCCATGTAATCAAGCAGTTGTTTTTCTTCTGTGTTTCTGCTCCGACAGTTTTTCCTCTGAATGTGGATAGTGTTTTTTTCTCATAGATCCCTTCAAGTTGTTCAGGATCACTGCATTTTCACTAATGTAGAAGTCCATTACATTTTATTGTACCACAGTGTATCTGTCTCTGTGTACAATGTTCTCCTGGTTCTGCTCCTTTCTCTTTTTTTCCAGTTGAAATAGTTTATTCAATTTAGAACATTATTCCTTGGTTACAAGAATCATATTATTTCCCTCCCTCCTCCCCACCCACCCTTTCCCCAGCTAATGCACAATTTCATTGTGTATTACTTGTGTCTTTAATCAGAAACTATTTCTATGTTGACGCTGTTTGTACTATGATGTTCATTTAGAGTCTATATCTCCAACCATATCCCTTCAATCTATGTATTCAAGCAGATGTTTTTCTTCAGGTTTTTCTACTCCCACAGATTTTTCCTCTGTATGTGGATAGTTTTCTTTCTCATAGATCCCTCTGTGTTGTTCGGGGTCACTGCATTGCCACTAATCGAGAAGTCTATTGCAATCGATTGTACCACAGTATATCAGTCTCTTTGTACAATGTTTTCCTGGTTCAACTCCTCTCATTCTCCATCATTTACTGGAGGTCGTTCCAGTTCCCATGGAATTCCTCCACTTTATTATTCCTTTGAGCAAAATAGTATTTCATCACCAACATATACCACAATTTGTTCAGCCAATCTCCAACTGAAGGGCATCCCCTTATTTCCCAATTTTTTGCCACCACAAAGAGAGCAGCTATGAATGTTTTTGTACATGTCTTTTTCCTTATTATCTCTTTGGTGTACAAAGCCAACAGTGCTATGGCTGGATCAAAGGGCAGATAGTCTTATAACGCCCTTTGGGCATAATTCCAAACTGCCCTCCAGAATGGTTGGATCAGTTCAGAACACTACCAGTAATGCAGTAATGTCCTGACTTTCCTACTTGACCTCCAGCAGTCATTAATTTCCATTGTTGTCATTTTAGCCAATCTGCTAGGTGTGAGGTGATATAAGCCTCCAAGCAGATCGCTCATCACCCTAGACCCAGGACTCACTTTCACCAGCTGGTAAAAAATGGGGTGGGGGTGATTTTTCCGTAGGCTACGATTAGCCTCCATGTGTCAGAGGGCACGGGGTGGGAGGAGAAAGCGGGGAGGGTAGAGACTTTTCCAAACAAGAACTTATAAGCATAGCTACTTTAAAAGGATATCTTTTGAGTACACTGATACTTTTATTTATCTCACCTGAGAGTCAGGATAAAAATTCAGCTCCCTGCAACTCTTTACTCCAAATTGAGATTCCAAAAACCCACCCTCACTATGGGGAGGCAGCTCAGTGGCTCAGTGAAATGAGAGCCAGGCCTAGAGACTGGAGGTCCTTGGTTGAAATCTGGCCTCAGACACTTCCTGATGGTGTGGCCCTAAGCAGGTCATTTCTCTACTAAAAGTATTATATTTTTAGAGGTTTATTAAAGAATTTTAGAATTAAGAAATAAGGAAAATACAAAATAAGAAAAATCACTGTCTAGGAGGGCTGAATAGCCCATTCAATTTCACTTACTATATCTTGAGAGACTCATGTGCTTAGAAGGGAGCCCAAGTAGGTGGTACAGTCAGTTTAAATACCCAGGTGAGGACTCTTGTGATATTATAGGGCATTCTGGGAAGTTCCAAGGACTTCTGGGGTTTGAGGTATGGGGTTCAAATCTTCATTTTTACACTATTTAAGATTTTTGCATCTGTGTTCACTAAGGAGATTGGTCTTTAGTTTTCTTTCTCTGTTTTTGACCTGTCTGGCTTTGGAATCAGTACCATAATTGTGTCATGAAAAGAATTTTTTAGAACTCCTTCTCTGTTTATTCTGTCAAATACTTTGTATAATATTGGGATTATTTGTTCTTTGAATGTTTGATAGAATTCATTTGTTAATCCATCTGGGCCTGGGGATTTTTCCTTAGGGAGTTCTTTGATGGCTTATTCAATTTCTTTTTCTGATATGGAGTTGTTTAGGTAATCTATGTCTTCCTCTCTTAGTCTAGGCAATTTAACTTTTTGTAAAATTCATACATATCACCTCACTTGCCATATTTATTGCCATATAATTGGGCTTAATAGTTTTTAATGATTGTCTTAATTTCCTCTTCATTAGAGGTAAAGTCTCCCTTTTTCATCTTGGATACTGTCAATTTGTTTTTCTTCTTTTCTTTTTTTTATTACATTTAACAATACTTTGTCTATTTTATTTGTTTTGTTAAAGTACCAGCTTCTAGTCTTATTTATTAAATCAATAGTTCTTTGACATTCAATTTTATTAATTTCTCCATTGATTATTAGGATCTCTAATTTAGTCTTCATCTGAGGATTTTTAATTTGTTATCTTTCTCGTTTTTTAATTTGCATGTCCAATTCATTGACCTCTGCCCTCTCTAATTTGGTAATATATGAACTCAAGGATATAAATTCCCTTCAGTACTGCTTTGTTTGAATCTCAGAGATTTTGAAAGGGTGTCTCATCATTTTCATTTACTTCAATGAAATTATTAATTGTTTCTTTGATTTGTTCTTTAATTGATTCTGGAGATTTGTATTATATAATTTCCAATTAATTTTTTATTTGTCTCTCCATGCACACTTACTAATTATTGTTCTCATGCATTGTGATCTGAGAAGTTTACATTTATTATTTCTGCTCTTTTGCACTTGTTTGCAATGTTTATGTGCCCTAGGGCATGGTCAATCTTTGTGACTGTACCATGTGCTACTGAAAAGAAGGTGTATTCCATTTTGTCCTTATTTATTTTTCTCCACTTATCTACTAACTCTAATTTTTCTATGATTTCATTCACTTTTCTTATCTCTTTCTTATTAATTTTTGGTTTCATTTATCTTGTTCTGTTAAGAGGAAGGTTCAGTTCTCCAACTAGTATGGTTTTTCTATTTATTTCATCCTTGAGCTCCACTAGTTTCTCCTTTAAAAATTTGGATGTTATGCCATTTGGTGCGTAGATGTTGAGTAATGATATTTCCTTATTGCCTATACTGCCTCTTATCAGGATATAAATATCTTACCTATCTCTTTTAAATAGATCTATTTTTACTTTGGCTTTGTCAGATAGCATGATTGTGATTCTTTTTCTCAGTTGATGCCCAATAGATTTGGCTCCATCCTCTTACTTTTATGCTACACATATCTACCTTCCTCATGTGTGTTTCTGGTAGATAGCATATGGTAGAGTTTTGGTTTCTAATCCACTCTGCTATTCGCTTGTATTTTGTGGGTGAGTTCATTCCATTTGCATTCAGAGTTATGATTACCCGCTGTGTATTTCCCAGCATTTTGATTTCCACTCCTAGTCCTGCCTTTTATTCTTTCCCTATTTCCTTCTACACCAATGTTTTGCTTTAAGTCAAACCCCCTAATCCCCATCCTTATTTTAATTCCCTTTCTAACCCCTCCCTTCTTATTCCCCTCTTATTTTCTTTACAGACTTTTTATACTACCCCCCCAACCATCTCCCTCCCTTGTACTGCTTCCCTCACCACCAGTCTGTTTGTTACCCTTCTACTTCCCTAAAGGGTGCAAATCAATTCTCGGCCCCAATATATTTGATTGTTTTTCTCTCTTTGAGTCAATTTCAATGCACATAAGAGTTGAATTTTTCCTATCTCCAACCGCTTTACCCTTCCAGTGTATTGATGTTCTCCCCCCTACTTCCTTGAGTTACTTTGTGATATATAAATTTACCCTCTTTTGTTTCTTTTCCCATTTCTTTTAGTATTAACCTCTTTTTTAGCTCTAGTTATGTATATATATATATACACAAATATATATGTATTTATGTATACATATATCTATATACATATTTATGTCTTGGCATTTCATCCTATACAGTTTGTCACTGTTCCCTCTAAGTGTGATTCTTCTAGCTGCAGAGTTGATAATAAAAATTTTTACAATTACCAATGACCTCTTTTCTTATAGAGATACATATATCATTTTAACTTATTGGATATCTTGAAAAAAAGGTTGGATTTTTTTGGTTTTGTTTTTCTTTTTTCTCTCTTTCTTAATTATCTTTTGATGATTCTCTTGAGTTCTGTGCTTGGCATCAAATTTTCTGTTCAGGTCTGGTCTTTTCTTTCCAAATGCTTAAAATTCTTCTGTTTTGTTAAGTGACCATACTTTCCCCTCTAAGAATATAGTCAGTTATGCTGGGTGATTGATTCTTGTTTGTAGACCTAGTTCCCTTTCTTTCCAGTATATCATCTTCCATGCCTTTCTTTTTTTCAGTGTAGATGTAGCCAGATCCTGTGTTATCATCACTGTGGTTCCAAGGTATTTGAATGACTTCTCCTTATCAGCTTGTAATATTTTTTCCAGTGGTCTGATAGTTCTTGAATTTAGCTATAACATTCCTGGGTGATGTCATATGGGGATTAAGTACAGGAAGTGATCTGTGGATTCTTTCAAGCTCCACTTTTCCCTCTTGTTCTAAAATATAGGGGCAGTTTTCTTGAATAATTTCCAGTAGTATAATCTCCAGACTTTTTCTTTTGTTGGGGTCTTCTGGTAGATCAATGATTCTTAAGGTGTCTCTCCTGGAACACTTTTCTAAATCTTCTGTTTGTTAATGAGGTGCTTCATATTTTTCTCAATCTCTTCACTATTTTGATTTTGTTTTATAGTGTCCTACTACCTTGTGAAGTCATTTGCTCTAATTGTTGTATTCTGGTTTTTAAAGACTGGATTTCTTCCCTGGTTTTCTGGTCATCCTCCTTTTTTTCTGATTTTCTTTGGAGGTCATCTTTCATCCTCTTTACCTCATCTTTCATCTCCTTTTTCTCATTTTCATCTTCTTTGCTTCATCTTTCATCTCCTTTGCCTCATTTCCAAGCTGATTAATTTTGGTTTTCAAGACACTGTCTTCTGTTTCCAGATGACTTATCTTGCTTTTTAAGTTCTTTTCCCAGTTGTCTTACACCTCTCTTAATTGTGTTTTGAATTGTATTTTGACTTCTTCCAAAGCCTGTATCCAATTCTGTGGGATTTCTGGTTTTTTTTTGGTTTGTTTGTTTGCTGTTCTCTCATCCTTTTTCTGTTCTTTTTGCTTTTTGTTCATTGCCTGTATAGAAGCTTTCGATTGAAATTTCTTTTTTTTATTTTTAGTTGTTTGCTCATATGTTTCTCTTCTTTAATCCCTGCAGTTGCCTGAGCTCTTACTCTTCTCATTTTGTTGTTGTTGTTGTTGTTGTTGTTGTTGTTGAATATGTGGTTTTGGGCTTTTCTGTCAGCCTTCACCCTTGGAGCTTAGAAAGCAAGTCTTTCAGTGCAGTCTGTGGGGGAGGGGTGTTGGAGTTGAGCTTCCCTGCCCTCTCAAGGGTTTGATGGGATTAAGTTCAGCTGGGTTGAGCTTGATGTTTCCTGAGGCCAAAACATCAGGAAGGGTTGGGAGCAATATGGAGTATCTCTGCTGCTGCAACTAGGCTACCCTATCTGAGCTCTGAGCTTCTTCTCTAACTGCTTCCCTACCACCTATGCTCAATGCTCTGAGCCTGTCACAGTTTTTCCCATAAGGTATGCCCTCCAGACCAGCACCTTTGCCTACTCAGAGGTTCCAGCTCCCTCTGGAGGCTTAGAGCTCTAGGTGGGGAAGGGTACCTGGGACCTTCCTTCTTCCTTCCCCTTAAACCCAAGTGTTCTTGAATTCCATCTTTGGGGGACATACCTTTTAAGTTGAGTCCAGCTGGAGGGTTCCTTGACTCTGTCTTGTTGTTAGGTTTGATTTTCAGTCCCCTAGAAGCATTTAGTTTGTAAATGGTAAGGAAACATTTTCAGAGGTCTGAACTTTCACTGCCTCTATGCCACCATCTTGACAGTGCCTGATCTATATTCTTATCTTGACAGGACATTCATAAGGATTCCTTTTTAATAAATTAAAAGTTGGTGGAAAATGAGAAACTGCTTCTTAGGTATTTTTTTTTTGCTGCAGATTCTATCATTTAAAATTATTTCTCAATTAATAAGCATTTGTTTTTTCTGTCTGTCTCCACCTCATTGAGAAAGAAAAACAAAAATAAAACCTTATAATGAGTTCTTATTGTCATCATACAGTGGCCATGTCTGAATAATGGGTATCACATTGCCTACCTTGATCCCATTGGCTCTCTGTAGGAGAAATGGTATTCTTTATCATTGAGACTAAAATTATGACTCCTTGTAGTGTTTATCAGTACTCTCAAGTCCTTTGAAGTTGATTATGGAGCAAATATTATTATTGTATAAATCATTCTCCTTGTTCTGTTCAATTCACTCTTTATAAAATCATATATATATATATATATATATATATATATATATATATATATATATATATATATATATATATATCCAAATTTCTTTGATAACTATTTTTAGGCCACATTGTTATTCTCTTATAATTATAGACCATAATTTGTTTAGTCATTATCCAGCTGATAGCACTTCATTAGTTTCCAATTCTTCTCTGGCCCATATCTCTACAGTTATTTGTTTGATAGGTATTGAGAAAAATGGTCTCATAGTCTTTTTCATTTGTCTATATAGAAAAGTTTATTTGTCAGAATGAAATGCAAACCTAAAGGTTCTTCAGAAAAAAAGTCATATTCAATGTATGTCTTCATATAGAGATGTTTGTTCATTAATGTAAAGTAAGACATGGGAAAGATAGGGAGGATAAGGAAAAATATAATCATACAACAAATACTCAAATAGGATTGGAAAACACATACTCATAAAAGTGTTTCATTGACCACTTCATGAAGAATGTCCTACTTAAATACCAAATGAATGGAGAATTAAATATAAGTTGTAGGTTTCCCAATATTCTCCTATTGCTAAATTACATATTTTAACTAAACACTATAAGGAAACTTCAATGGTATCCATGGTCACTTAAAATAGAATTAAATAGGAAACCATATAGGAAAATACAAGTGAATGAAAATTGTATTTTCCTAGATTAGGTTGTTTAGATCATTGAATTAGTAGTCCAAAGGATAATAAAAGTACATCCAGAGTATTGTCCTTTGCTATCCAGTAAATGTTAAAAGGCTAGAAAATAGCCTCCACTATACTAAATACTTCCTCTATGGAGAGTTTCTGGCGAGATGAAGAAACAAGGATAGGCCAGCAAAATGCACCATTGAAGATATTACCCACTAATCAATAAAAGTAACCTTTTTGAAGAGTTGGTAAAAACTTTCTATGTGGCCTATTTTTATCTATCTATAAATAGATAGATCAATAGATATAAATATATAGATATCTATCTATAGGTAAAGTATATGATATATGTAGTAAATAAATATAGCTAAATTATTTCCATAAGAATTTTGATAATATTAATATAAATAATTTTCAAAGTTATGATGAGCTATAGACAGAAGTTAGGAATATTTTGAGTACAACCTTTCTGTTGTTGTTTGTCATTGCTACTCAAAGAGGATCAGGGATATCACAATATTGGGATAAGAGTAGAGGGTGTTCAGTTATAGCTGATCAGTCTAATAAGAAGTTTACACCACAGGTTGGGCATAAATATTCCATTAGAACATATGGAATGGTGATTTCTCTAAATTTGCACATCTCATGTTTCCTTTATATCACTTTGATTCTGCTTTTCTCACAGAACATAGCACATTCTTTAATGGAGGCATACCCTGCTGGGTAGTTCTGGGCCAAAATCTCCCAAGTCTAACAATTGATACTAAAGTTCTTCAGGGAGACCTTAAGAGAGTCTTTGTACTGCTTCGTCTGACCTCCATGGGAGGGCTTTCCTTGTGCAAGTTCTCTGTAAAAGTCTTTTATGTAAAAGTACATTTGGCATTCTGGTTATGTGGCCAGCCCATCAGAGTTGTACCCTCTGCTTTAGAGTTTGAATGCTTGGCAGTTCAGCTTAAGAAAGGAGCTCAGTGTCCTATGCCTTATCATGCAAGGTAATCTTCAGAATTTTCCTAAGACAATTCAAATGGAAGCAATTCAATTTCCTGTCACGATGCTAGTTTACTATCCAGGTATCACAGGTATCACAGGCAAAACAATAAAACCAGCACATTTGCTCTGTAGACTTCCATTTTGGTATGCAGTCTATTACCTTTTCTCCCCCATACTTTCTTTTGGTGCCTTTGAAACACTAAGCTAGCTCTGGTGATGCATACATCAAACTCATTGTTTCTGCCAACATCCCTAGAAAGTAAAATGCCAAGGTAAGTGAACTTATTGATAGCATTCTAAATGTCTCCATTTCACATAACCAGCAGTTCAGTGTATCGATGAAGTAATGCTGGCTGGTGGTGAACCTCTGTTTTCTTGATGTTGATTGTCAGGCTAAAATCAACACAAGTATCAGAGAATGATCCATCCATACTCTGTGGCATCTCGGCCTCAGAGACTTTTGACTCAGAGACTCAGAAACTATTGAGTTCACAGTCATTTGCAAAAATCATATACCAACTCTCCCTCTACTTAAATCTTGGCTTGTAGCCCTTTCAAGTTAAATAGTTTACCATCATTGCAATAGCTCAGTAATTGAAAGCATCTGGCAACATGACAGAAAATATCATGCTTAGATGCATAGGGGCAAGCATACTACCGTGATTCACTCCATTGGTGACTGGGAATGTGTGAGAATACAGCCCATCTTTGGTACCCATGCAAGCATGCCATCATGAAAATGGTATATAATACTCAGGAGCTTTATCAGTCAACCAAACTTGACCATGATTTTCCATAAGCCCTCAATACTGACAGTATCCAAGCCTTTAGTCAGGCCCATGATTGTTCTGTTCAAACCCCTGTTCTGCTCCTGGCGTTTCTACTCAAGTTGCTGGGCAGCAAACACCATGTTGACTGTTCCCTGGCCCTTTCTGAAACCATACTAACTCTTGGGTAGATGACCATCTTCTAAGTGAAGGATCAGCTGATTAAGGAGCATACTGGCAAAAATCTTGCCAACAATGATTAATTTCCTAATACAATGGTTAAATTGGGATTTTGACTAAATTAGAGTTATAAAAAAGGTGGTTGCCAATTATTACCCTTTAAGTCAGGAAAACTATTAGCAGCTTTTAGTAATTTTGTTTAATTGGCATATTAGTAAAAAGAGGGAAATGTTGAAGGGAAAGAGGTGAATAGCATACCCTAAAGGATGATCCTGTGAAATTAAGCTCATTCCCTGAAAGAGTTCCAATCTCTATGTGGGAATCCTAGTCATTCACCAGCAAGCCATGCAGTATCCATACAAGGTCCCAATGAAGAAAATAGTTGTAAATTAAGTGCACTGAGGCAGTAGTGAACCCAACAAGAAAGTCTCCTACTCCAAGAAGCTCCGAAACTGAAAGTTGAAGTCCTGAAGCTGAAAACTTGAGTCAAAACATCCAAAACTCCAATTTGAAGTCAAAGTCCAAAGAAGAAGTCTAAAGGAGAAGATCCAAGGAGCAGTCCAAAGAAGAACTCCAAAGGAGAAGACTCAAAAAATCTCAAAGAGAAAACTCAAAGAGAAGACTCAAGGAAAAGTCTCAAGAAGTCCCTTGGACCAGAAGTTCAGGACTTTTTATAGTCATTTTTTCATGTCACTTCTTATCCCTTCCCCATTTTTCAAGAACTAATTGCAGTCTTTGAATTTGCTTAGCAATACCTGTGAAAGGGGGTGGGGCAATGGCCTTTGAAGTTGTCCCTCACTCTAGACAGTGACTTGTAAACTCTCATACTTAGTGACTGGTAAGATACTAAGTAGGGGTACTTAAAGTTTTTGATTGATTAACTTAAAAGCTAATTGATAGACAAAGAGTTTGATTCACTCCTCACAATCCCCCTGTGATTTTTTGGGAGACTAGTCTCCCCAATGAATCATTTAACATAACCAGCTTGTACCTCTAAAGATCTTCTAGCTAAAGGTGCATACAATATTGTATTTTCTAAGAGGAAATTACAAAAGGTGGAGATAAGAAGGAAATAAAAGAGAGAGAGCAAAACCATTGTTTACTAGGTTCATTGACAAGAAAAAATGGAGGAAGTCCCCTTTGGCATAAGATTTTACATTCAGAATAAATGTGTTCAACACCCTTCAGTTCAATCAATTTCATCCCAAAGTTCATTCTGGATCTTCTGATGCAGTGTAGATTTCTTTATGGTACTTTTCCCCGAACAGTTTATTTTCTTGATTTGGGGAGTTAGCAAGGTTCTTTTCCTGAAATTTTTCTCAAAGAAATTTTAAGTTTTGTATTTTATGAAAATTATACACTAATCTTTTGAAGAAACCAAAGCTAGCATGTGTTAGCATGAAAAAGCTTTTAGTAACTCTCTCAGACATGACACATCAAGCAAAATAAACTACTACTCTCATTTATCATCACTTTTCTTATGCCCTTATGATAAACTATAATGAGAGGATGGCAACCAGTACTTTGTTCCAGGGTGCCAAATTTAGAAAGTATTAAAAGTAATTTAAACTTTTTTAGCAGAAAAAACAATACAGCTTAGCAGGTAGTTATCAAGACAAAGTTGGGGGCAGCTCAGTGGTTCAGTGAATAGAGAAAAAGGCCCAGAGATGGGAGTTCCTAGTCAAAATCAGGTCTCAGATATTTCCTAGCTATGTGACTCTGGACAAGTCACTTAACTCCCTTTGCCTAGCCCTTACCACTCTTCTGCTTTGAAACCAATACACAGTATTGATGCTAAGATAGAAGGTAAGGGATTAAGAAAAAAAAGAAGAAATAGTTACATGAAGTAGCTGATAAAAAGCCTTCATCTTCCCCTTGATTAGCCCTTCCTCAGTACTATCACTCTATCACAACCCAGGTGTCTGCCTATTGTAGGTGTGGGGTTCTCTCTAAAGACATATCTGATGTCATTAACCCCAGGTATGGTGCTTGCTTCCTTAGGAAGAAGCACATGCTCAGATGAATTAAGGCTCTATACCAGGGATGGTGAGCCCATGGAACAGGTGCCAAAGATGGCATGCAGAGTGCTCTCTGAGGGCATGCATCAGCCTCTACCCTAACCCCCTATAGTTCATTACTAGAAGGGCAGAAGGACTCAGGTTCAGCTGCTCCCCTCACCCTCTCCACCATGGCTGATGACATTTTTTCACATCCTCCCCTCTGACCAGCACCCCAATGGGAGTACACGGGGTAGGGGGGGGGTAAAGTGGGTGGCTCACAGGTGGCAGAACAAGATGGGAGCAGAGTGCTCGGGCCATTCCCTTCCCCCTATCTATCTATGCTGAGGGCATTTCTCAATTCAACCACCTCTTCACCCCACAGACCAATGGAAGTTCTGCTTCCCTCCCTTATGTAGGGTAAGGGGGGACAGGACATGCCTGGCACTCAGCCGGGAGGGGAATGGCATGTGATCCTGGGGGATAAAGCAGACAATGCCCTCGGTTTTCCATCCCTGCTCTATCCTAATGGTCAATATCTATTTCTATGAAGCAAAAGGTTTTAACATCTTAGTCAAATCAGTCAAGCAGCTTGTCATTTTAAAGGAAAATGTCGCACTTCCAGGTAAGCATGGCAGCAGTCTAGATGTAGGGCCCTTCCTTTCCCTAGCACCCAGTGAAATAGGCTACCTCAAAAGAACATAAAAACCATTTTCAGAAGAACAGAGGGACTTAACAGTAGAGTACAGCACTGAAGGTACGTGGGGTTTGAACATTTCCACACTATAAGAGGGTGAAAAAGCTCCCAGCCAAACGTGAGCTAATCTACCCTCGCCCACCCCACCTACGGAGCCAGAGTCAGAGCCAGTGCGCCAGAATCAGCGAGTAAGCGAGGGACACCTCTAGAGTGAGCAAGGGGCACCTCTAGGTACTTGAGAGCTGACTAGGACCACCGGGGACCTACCCCTAAAAGCAGTTATACTGGAAACCCCTGTGCACTGGGTAGCTCATACCGTGGACACTCTCGTGAACAGTGGAGGCTATGGAGATTCAAGAGCTTGCCTCAGGCAAAACTCCATAAATAGAGAACCTGCCCATCTCACTCAGATTTCTGATTAAAAAGGGAAGGAAAAACCACCATAGGGATTGTTAATTGTGCCCAAGACCAACAAACACCCTCCAAGAAAAACAGGAAGAAGGTATTGACCCTGGAAAATTTTTATGGAGGGAAAACCTAGGCTACAGAGGAAAAAGAGGATGAAATTCAAACAAAATCAAAACTTTCCCCACAAAAATGGAAGTTGTCCACAAGCTCTGGAAGAATTCAAATTGGAGCTTATCAAAAAGATGGAAGACTTCTGGCAAGAAAAGTGGGGAAAAATTCAAAGAGAAAACAACAGTCTAAGAGACAAGAATTCCAAATTGAAGAAACAGCTGTAAGTAAAAAAAAGCAGGATAGACCAAACTGGAAAGGAAGACCAGTCTTTAAAGACCAGAATTAGGCAACTGTAAGACAGTGACGTTGCAAAAGAGCAAGAGTTAATACAGCAAAGACAAAAGGATGAAAAATTAGAAGAAAACATAAAATAACTCACTGACAAGGTGACAGATCAGGAAAACAGAGGAAGGAGAGACAATTTGAGAATCATTGGTCTACCTGAAAATCCAGAAATAAACAGAAATCTTGATATCATAATAAAAGAAATCATCCAAGAAAATTGCCCTGATGTTCTTGAACAAGGGGGGGAGGGGAGGAAATAGACATTGAAAGAGTTCATAGAACACCCTCTACACTAAATCCCCAAAAGACAACTCCCAGGAATGTAATTGCCAAATTCCAAAGCATTCAAGCTAAGGAGAAAATTCTGTAAGAAGAAAAAAGAGACAATTCAGATACCAAAAAGCACCAATTGGGATCACACAAGATCTGGCACCTTCCATACTAAAGGACCACAAGGCCTGGAACATGATATTCAGAAAGGCAAGAGAACTGGGTTTCCAACCATGAATCATCTATTCATCAAAACTGACTATATACTTCCAGGGAAAAATATGGGAATTCAAAAAAATAGAAGATTTCCAAGTATTTGTAAAGAAAAGACCAGAATTAAGTGGAAAGTTTGATATCCAAACACAAAGATCAAGAGAATCATGAAAAGGTAAATATGAAAGAGAAGGAAAAGGAGAAAAATGTTGTTGTTTTCTTCCATTCAAACTCTCTTCTTTAAGGGCTACAATTAGGTTAAATCATATATATTAACATATGGGAAAATATTATTTGTAACTCTCAAAAATTGTATTCATTATTATAGTAATTAGAAGAATCACTCATAGGAAAAGATTGGGGCATTAAGGGCTATAAGATGATAGGCAAAAAAAAAAAGAAAAAAGGTGGGGGGGAATCGATGATGGTACCAAGAGATATTTGAAGACATAAAAGAAATAGAATAATCTTTTTCACACAAAGATACACATGGTAAGAGGAGGGGAAGAATACTCTTATAAGAAGGAGAGGAAGAGAGTGCTAATAGGTAATATTTAAACCTTACTCTTAGTGAAATCAACTCTGAGAGGGAAGATCATCTAGATCCATTGGGATCCTGGATTTTATCTTATCCTACAGGGTAAGAGAGAAGGGGAAACTAAGGAGGATAGGGGGGAAAGAGTACAAAAAGGGAGGGAAGGAGAGGGGGGGAGGGAACTTAAAAGACATTTAAAAAAAGAAGGGAATAAAATGGGAGGGACCAGAAAGGGAAGCATATCAAGGGAGAGGTTTAGGGGGATTGATTAAAAGTAAACCACTGGTTTAAAATGACATAGCAAAAGAAGAAAGGACAGAAATAGGAGAGGATATCAAAATGCTAAGGAACTCACAAGTGACAATCATAACTTTGAACGTGAATGGGAAGAACTCACCCATAAAACCTAGATGAATAGGAGAGTGGATTAGAATCCAATATCCTACCATATATTGTCTAAAAGAAACACACCTGAGGTGAGTAGATACTCACAAAGTCAGAAATAAAGTTTGGAGCAAGACCTATTGGGACTCAACTGATAGAAAGAATGTAGGAGTTGCAATCATATCTGTCAAAACCAAAGTAAAAATAGACCTGATTAAAAGGGATAGGAAAGGAAAATACATCCTGATAAAAGGGAATATAGACAATGAGGAAATGTCACTAATCAACATGTATGCACCAAATGGTATAGCACCCAAATATCTAATGGAAAAACAAGTAGAATCAAAGGAAGGAATAGATAGTAAAACTATACTAGTGGGAGACCTGAACCTACTACTATCAAATTTAGATTAATCAAACCAAAAAATAAATAAGAAGGAGGTAAAAGAGGTGAATTAAATCTTAGAAAAATTAGAGTTAATAGATGTATGGAGAAAAATAAATAGAGCCAAAAGAAATACCCCTTCTTTTCAGCAGCACATAGTACATTCACAAAGATTGACCATATACTAGGTCATAAAAACATGGCATACAAATGCAGAAAAGCAGAAACAATAAATGCAACCTTTTCAGATCATAAGGCAATAAAAATAATGATCAGTAAGGGTACATGGAGAGCCAAATCAAAAATTAATTGGAAATAAAACAATATGATTCTCCAAAATCAGTTATTTAGGGAACAAATCATAGAAACAATTAATAATTTCATTGAAGAAAATGAAAATGATGAGACATCCTTTCAAAATTTCTGGGATTCAGCCAAAGCAGTACTCAGGGGAAAATTTATATCCTTGAGTTAATATATTAACAAATTAGGGAGGGCAGAGATAAAAAAAAATTGGACATGCAAATAAAAAAAAAAACTTGAAAGTGAACAAATTAAAAACCCCCAGAAGAAAACCATATTAGAGATCCTAAAAATTAAGGGAGAAATTAGTAAAATAGAAAGTGATAGAACTATTGAATTAATAAATAAGACTAGAAGCTGGTATTTTGAAAAAACAAACAAAATAGACAAAGTACTGGTCAATCTAATTTAAAAAAGGAAAGAAGAAAACCAAATTAACAGTATCATAGATGAAAAGGAGGACCTCACCTCCAATGAAGAGGAAATTAAGGCAATCATTAAAAACTATTTTCCCAAATTACATGGAACTCAGTATGCCAATCTAGGTGATATGGATGAATATTTACAAAAATATAACTTGCCTAGATTAACAGTAGAAGAAATAGAATTCTTACATAATCCCATATCAGAAAAAGAAATCCAATGGGCCATCAAAGAACTCCCTAAGAAAAAATCTCCATGCATTCACAAGTGAATTCTATCAAACATTCAAAGAACAGATAATCCAAATACTATACAAACTATTTGACATAATAAGCAAAGAGGGAGTTCTACCAAATTCCTTTCATGACATAAATACGGTACTGATTCCATAGCCAGGTAGGTCAAAAACAGAGAAAGAAAACTACAGACCAATCTCCTTAATGAACACAGACACAAAAATCTTAAATAAGGATACTAGCAAAAAGACTTCAGCAAGTGATCAGGAGGGTTATTCACTATGATCAGGTAGGATTTATACCAGGAAAGCAAGGATGGTTCAAAATCAGGAAAATCATTTGCATAATTGACCATATCAACAAGCAAAACAACAAAAACCACATGATTATCTCAATCGATGCAGAAAAAGCCTTTGATAAAATACAACACTCATTCCTATTGAAGACAATAGAAAGTATAGGAATAGAAGGGTCTTTCCAAAAAATAATAAACAGTATATAGCTAAAACCATCATCAAACACCATCTACAATGTGAATAAACTAGAAGCCTTCCCAATAAGATCAGGAGTGAAATAAGGATGTCCATTATCACCTCTATTATTTAACATTGTACTAGAAATGCTAGCAATAGCAATTAGAGAAGAAAAAGAAATTGAAGGTATTATAATTGCCAATGAGGAGACCAAGCTATCACTCTTTTCAGATGATATGATGGTCTACTTAAAGAATCCTAGAGAATCAACTAAAAAGCTAGTGGAAAAATCAACAACTTCAGGAAAGTTGCAGGATACAAAATAAACCCACTTAAGTCATCATCATTTCTATATATCTCCAACACATCTCAGCAGCAGGAATTAGAAAGAGAAATTCCATTCAAAATCACCTTAGATAATATAAAATGCTTAGGAATCTATCTGCCAAGACAAACACAGGAACTATATGAACACAACTACAAAACACTTTCCACACAACTAAAACTAGATCTGAGCAATTGGAAAAAAATATTAACTGCTCATGGGTAGGACGGGCTAACATAATAAAAATGACCATCCTACCAAAACTTATCTATTAATTTAGTGTCATACACATCAAACTTTTAAAAAACTTTTTCTACTGAATTAGAAAAAAACATAACAAATTTCATTTTGAAGAGCAAAAGATCAAGGATATTCAGGGAAATAATGAAAAAAATAATACAAAGGAAGGTGGCCTTTCAATACCAGATCTCAAAATATACTATAAAGCAGTGGTCATCAAAACAATTTGGTACTGGCTAAGAGACAGAAAGGAGGATCAGTGGAATAGACTTGGGTTAAGTGACTTCAGCAAAACAGTCTATGACAAACCCAAAGACCCCAGCTTTTGGGATAAAAATCCAGTATTGGACAAAAACTGCTTGGAAAATTGGAAGACAGTGTGGGAGAGATTAGGCTTGGATCAACACCTCACATCCTACACCAAGATGAACTCAGAATGGGTGAATGACTTGAACATAAAGAAGGAAACTATAAGTAAATTATGTGAATACAGAATAGTATACATATCAGACCTTTGGGAAAGGAAAGATTTTAAAACCAAGCAAGACTTAGAAAGAGTCACAAAATGTAAAATAAATAATTTTGAGTACATCAAATTAAAACATCTTTGTACAAACAATACCAATTTAACTAAAATCAGAAGGGAAATAACAAACTGGGAAACAATCTTCATAACAAACACCTCTGACAAAGCTTTAATTACTGAAATTTACAAAGAACTAAATCAATTGTACAAAAAAAAATCAAGCCATAATCCAATTGATAAATGGGCAAGGGACATGAATAGGCAATTTTCAGTCAAAGAAATCAAAACTATTAATAAGCATATGAAAAAGTGTTCTAAAACTTTGAGAATCAGAGATATGCAAATCAAAACAACTCTGAGATATCACCTCACACCTAGCAGATTGGCTAACATGACAGCAAAGGAAAGTAATGAATGCTGGAGGGGATGTGGCAAAGTAGAGACATTAATTCATTGTTGGTGAAGTTGTGAATTGATACAACCATTCTGGAGGGCAATTTGGAACTATGCCCAAAGGGCCCTAAATGACTGTCTCCCTTTTGACCCAGCCATAGCACTGCTCGGTTTGTACCCTAAAGAGATAATAAAGGAAAAGACTTGTACAAGAATATTCATAACTGTGTTCTTTGTGGTGGCAAAAAATTGGGAAATGAGGGGATGCCCTTCAATTGGGGAATGGCTGAACAAATTGTGGTATATGTTGGTGATGGAATACTATTGTGCTAAATGGAATAATAAAGTGGAGGAATTCCATGGAGACTGGAGCAACCTCTAGGAAGTGATGCAGAATGAGAGGAGCAGAACCAGGAAAACTGTACACAGAGACTGATACACTGTGGTATAATCTAACATAATGGACTTCTCCATTAGTGGCAATGCAGTGATCCTGAACAATCCAGAGGGATCTATGAGAAAGAACAGTATCCACATTCAGAGGAAAAACTGTGGGAGTAAAAACACCAAAGAAAAACAACTGCTTAATGACATGGGTCAAAGGGGATATGATTGAGGATGTAAACTCTAAATGCACATCCTAGTGGAAATACCAACAACATGGAAATGGGTTCTGATCAAGGACTCATGCAATACCCTGTAGAATTGCACGTCAGCTATGGGATGGGTGGGGAAAAGGGATGGAGGAATAGATATTTGTAACCAAGGAATAATGTTTGAAATTGACCAAATAAAAAAAAATACAGGGAAATGTCAATTAAATAAGCTGTTTAATGTTGTAAAGACAAAATATTTTTCTGATACAATTATTCATGTTAGAGGATGTATTTTCATTTCATCATGACATAGAGATAGATCAAGGAGAATGTAAAGACCAGCTATGAATAATATTGTGCAGTAAATAAGATTACTCTTAGGTGTGCTTCTACCTATATGATTCTCTTCTAGTGCCCAGGTGCCCTGATGCTTCTCTGGAGGCCACTCTGGAGGCTATTCAAGGTCCCTCTTCTTTCCTTGTATTTGTATAAGCAATGTTTAGCACAATAGCAGGCATGTAGTAAGCATTTAAGTGCTTAGCAATGCTGTCTTTCTTTTCTCCCTCTTTTCCTCCATCTCTTTCTGCCTCCTCCCCCTGCACAGTCATCATTAAAGTAAATTCACTCCCACAATGGATAGAACACTGGGTCTGTAATCAGGAAGACCTGAGTTCAAATATGGCCTCACATATTGACTCTAGCAGTATGCAGTGTTGTTGGGAGGTACTTAACATAGTGTGTGACACACAATGAGTACTCTATAAATGTGTTTTTTTTTTCTTTCCTTCATGTATTTCTTATGTCTGTGTTTTGTCTCTGTTTCTCTTTTTCTATCTCTGTCTTCTGTCTGTCTGCCTGTGTGTCTCTGTTTTCTGTTGCCTATATCACACCCAGACTTTTTCCCTGTGCACTTTAAATTGATTTTTCTCATATCGCACTCATTCACACCCTTTCCCCTAGGTTTCAGCTAAATAATCACAAATTGTTCATAGACCCTGTATTTCTACCAGATATGATGCATGTTTTACAAAGAGCTTTGTGAAGGCAATGACTTGACCTAATAATGCAATTTTAAGTATTAGATCAGATTAGTAGGTATGCTCTATTTAGAAAGAAGGGCCTTTTGGTGCCACTCATGGTACTGTTGTGGGTGTTTAGGAAGAATACCTTTTGCAACAATGCAAGACCCTGAAACTTAGCTTAAAAATAACAAGAGAAATGTATTAATTTAGAAAGTAATGTTGAGAATGGCCAAGAGGATAATACAGGTGGACCAGCAAGATGGAAGGCCATTCCTTAGGAAGACAGCATGGATGGAAAAGCTGCCCCCCAGACAATATCAAATCTGGGGATTTTATACTCTTTACAACAGATGCTGTGTCATGGTGTGGATGTGACTCTAGAGTGGTAAACCCTCAGGCATTCGGTGGGGGGGTTGGTCATCTGACTGGGGTCTGCCTGTAGACGTAGGGAATGACCCTCATAAAAGATTATTTAGTTTAGGGAATAGATGGATGTCTAAGATACAGCCTGATGGTATCAAGGTGTAGCCTGGAGGTGCATCTCTCTGTCCATCTCAAATCTAAAGGAGGATCAAAGAGGGTAATCTCAGAGTTTTATAGGAGTTATTAGATGTTTTGGGTTAGAAGTCATGAGGATGTAAGGGACCAAAGGAATTTCCCTGATAATAGTTTGCCTGAGTTTCTGTGAGTATAAGGCCCATGTCAGTACATTGTATAAGTGGGTACTGATTCTGTCTACATAAAGAACTACCCTTACTAAGCATCACATGGTTCAGGGATTTCCTACATGACCTTGAGGGATACAGTTCGTTAGTACTTTATAACCACTTAACTAGCTATTCCTCAGACACTTCTTAGATATGAATTTAGAAGAGACTAAAGAATGAAGTAGTTCGGTGCCTTCTTCAAGGTCAAAGGGTGACTTAATAGGGAAGTATTCAAATTTGCCATCTGATTTTGCAAGTTGTTTATAGCCACTGAGCCAAACCTATTCTCCAGAGAGAGTTTAATGAATTGGCAGGTTTCCCCATGTATAAACGAGGGATTTTGCGTAACTGAATTACTTATTATTAAATATTCCATAAATGTGTTAATATATTCCGAATATATACTGCATAGCTATTTTTTTGCCTTGAGGATAAAGTATAAATTCAAAGGGAAGTTTAATAATCATCTCTAATTCCTAGAAAAGTAACTTTTTCCCCTTCTATTTAGTAAATAGAGGTGACATTTTATTCCATTTTAAATTAGTTCTTACAGAATTTTCTTGTAAATACACTTAGTGGTGACAAATCTTTGTCCTTCAAGAGAGGATTTGATGTTTGTGAATCTACAATGTTTATTCAGAATCAAACTGGGGGACTCCTTATCTCCTCCATTCTTTAACCTTTCCTCTGAACAGTTGCCAAAATATCTACCTAAGACACAGTCTGACCCCATCACAACCCCTGCACCCCCTTTAAGAAAAGCAAAACTGTCAGCAACTCCACATCTCCAATGAGTTTACAAATTTCTAATTCCTCTGAATTTACCAATCAGAATTCAGAAGCAGTGCGGGATAGTGGATTAAGAACTAGAAGCTAGAAAGACTTGGACCACTGGGTAAAACACTCTGCTCTTACTACTCTAGGCAAGTCCCTAAAAGCTATAAGTTGCAGAGAAGGTGCTGACCTTTTCTGGGAGAGGAAATTTCCTCATCTAGGAGTTTACTATAGCGATGAAATTGCAGATCCAGTCTCATCCCCTATTTACCAATATCTCTTCATTTTATATTTCTCTTGAAGAAATCTTAAAAGCAAGAAGTAACATAATTCAAACTCTGCCAGATCAGCAATCAAATCTGCAACATTCTTGACAGTGGTCATATAATCTGCAATTATAGAGCTCCAATGATGGGGAACCCATTAGCCATGAAGATCATTCTCCTTTTGGACAACTATAAACATTATAAATTTTCCCCAAACCCCATATATTGAGTATATATTTATTCCTTCCCCTCCACTCCAGTTATCAGCACTATTCTTTCCTTTTTAAAAATTTTTAAAAATATATATTTTCCCATATTACATGTAGGTAATAATTTTAATAATCTTTTTTAACACTTTGTGATTCATGTTCTCTCCCTTCCTCTAACCCCAAATATCTTCCTTTTCAACTTCCACACATTGCTGCCATTTCTGTATTCTGTGGTAATTCAAAGAAATCTAAGCCTTCTTCTATATAATAACCCTTCAAATCTTAAAGGAAAGCTATGTTAACCACCATTCCTCTATCACCTGCAACATTTTTCCCCTAGTCTAAAGATCTCCTATTCCTTCAACCAAACCTATTATTATAAGGTATCCCAAAACCTGACCTTCTGGTGGTCCTCCTCTGAATACACTGAGAATTCTCATTCTCTGAAGTGTGATGCTCAGACTTGAATACAATCCCACAAATTTACTCTATCTCTCTTGGGCAGAACATATCTAGAAGATTGTGTTTCCCCTTTTAGAAACTGAATCTGATCGCTCCTGACATTAGCTTTCTTGGCTTTCATGACACAATTTTTATCTCACATTGAGAAGCCTAACTGTAACCAATGTTTTATTTTTTCTTTCTGTTTTTATAAGTGAATGCCTTTTGGTTAAGTGGCATTAGTCAAAGACACTTAAGGTTTTGTCATTGATATCTTAACCAATCTCTTGTAATGAGCCTTGAATGTCATTCTGGGCTGGTCTTCTAAAACTCACCCACTGTACAGATTGTGGTCATGTTTCTTCATGACTTCCAGAATCTCACTTTAGTCCCTTAAACCTGTCATGCTTTCCAGATATAGCCATGATCCAAAGGCTTTCCACACAAATATGAATTCAAAAATGACTTGAATAATGAGAGTAGTTAGAGAATTTATTTGGTTTTAAGAAAAAAAAATTAAAACTATTTTTCAAAGGCCTTTAATTTACTTCCTTAGAGCTAATCTATTGGTGAATGTATTAGGATGAGTCTGCTCAGCATCCATAGTGTGGTGCATCTAGAGATGCATGGGTGCTGACTGGACCTGTGATTTCATTGGTCCTGAGCCCTCCTGGTAAAGAACTGACTCTCCTAATGAAAATTAGCATGCTCTCTTTGTCTTCTACTCTCAAATAAGGAACTGGAACTCTAGAAGTTAAGTGATTCGCTCAGAATCATGTGGAAAATTCATGTCTTGGGTACAACTAGAACCCAGGTCTTGCTGACTTCAAAGCATACATTCCACATGTTATTTCCCAGTTCCTTTTGTAAGCACACACATAAAGCTGACAGCCTTAGTTATTAATATGGACAATCAAAGCATGTGTAAAACTGCTAGTGATCCTTATGCTATGGTCAACTGCTGTAATGTGTTTAAATAGACGTTGTCTTACATAACTAAGTCATTCATTGCTCTCAGTAAGAGATGGTGTCCATCCTTAGCATTTCCTTTTACGGGGTCTCAGCTCCACTTAATTTTCTTCACATAGGAATCTTGGTTTTCAACATACAAGTTCTTATGTAAACTAATGAAATGAGTATCCCTTGCAGTACAACAAACAAAGCCACTAATTGAATGAACTACTAATTGCTGTCTGCTGCCAGAATTAGTCTTCCTTTCAAACAGCAGAATCCCCTCCCGGTGGGTGATTACATTATATAAAACAGACAATTTAATGTAGCTACCAAGCTGTCATTCAGGGGGTCTGAAAGGTCAAGGAATGCACACAGCATGACCTCTTTGTATGTCCGTCCTTTGGATCACAGAGCAAGGATTTCCTGTGGCAGTTTTGCATAGATTTGCAGAAGG
This sequence comes from Monodelphis domestica, assembly GCF_027887165.1. Lineage (NCBI taxonomy): Eukaryota > Metazoa > Chordata > Mammalia > Didelphimorphia > Didelphidae > Monodelphis > Monodelphis domestica. Next base: position 225,868,655 of record NC_077232.1, on the reverse strand, counting down.
CAGGACTTCTTGGAGGGACAGAGAGGTGTTGAACTCATTCCCAAGGCTTCACTAAGGTCCACTTGGGGATCATCCTGTCTTTCTGGCTCACTGTTTGCTACAGCGAGTGAGACACTTTCAGATGGCCTGTCAGCATCTGCTCACATTGATGGAATAACTTTGGGATTTCTATAAGGTAGAACCCCAATATTGCTCATTAGCCACCACCAGTGACAGCTGGCTGTCATTTCTTCCTTGCTGGACTATGGTTTGGAGAGCAGACACCTTTATTCAGTTGCTGTGTAGAAATAGAGGGGAAAATGTGTTATGATTTTCTTTATTCCCTCAATTTGCAGCTAGAAGTCCTGGCAGATGTCGATGGCTATTGCCCTTTGAAAGCCATAACCTAATTACCCAATTATATCAAAAGAACCGGTGTGGTACAATGAAAACAATTATTACCTCTGGAGTTAGACGTCCTGGATTCAAATTCCAGTTTCCCCCCTTAATACCTACAACCTTGGATAAATGACTTCAACTTGCCAAGATTATTTTTTCTCTCTCTCTTTTTTTTTAATGAACTGATGCAGAGTACCTGGCACATAGTAGTTACTTAGTAAATATTGATTGATTGATTGATGCAACTAGACAACCTGTGAAGTTCCTTCCAGCTCCTGGTATCTTTTGTGCTGGGACTGAATTGTTTTCTAGTTCTAGGACCCTACCCTGTCAAAAAAAGTGCTCAAGTTTAAAGCATAAAATAGAGTTGGTCAGTTTTCAGGTTGACTATAATTAATTACACAGTCAGAGATAGAGTGTGCTCTCTGCTTTTATTCTTACCCATTGTTTTAGTGAGGTAGGATTGTGCAGTGGATAGAACTGGTCCTGAGGTTAGGAAGATCCAGGTTTTCACTGAGAAGCTGTCTTTCTCACTTTAGGCTCAGCATTCTATCCACTGCACCACCGAGCTGTCTATGGAGTCAGGAATACCAGAGATAAAATACTTATGCACCTACTAGGTATATGACCCCAATTTGGTCTCATTCCCTCAACTCTATATCTATTCAAAGCCGTGTGGAGAGAATGGCCTCTACTTTATAGGGTTGTTGTCAGAATCAAATAAAATAACATTTATATATTTAGTATAATATAGGCATTTAATAAATGCTTCTCCACCCTTCCTGCCCTTTGACTCTGTTTGCTCAGCTGTGAATTGAGAGAGTTGGACTCAATTATCCCTAAGATCCTGTCCAACTCTAACTCTATGATCCTTTGATCCATCACAACCAATTTAAGGTAATTGCTGAAATAATTCATCTCCTTAATTATTTCCAAGAGTAAATTTTAAGTGCTGAAAAAGGAATTTATTTATTTAGATTCCAAAAGGACTCAATAGAAAATTACTTTTGAGTTTATTAAGTTAATTAAAACCCCACCTCCCTGAATATCTCATTGGGAAAACCCTTAACTTCCATCTTAGAACCAATACTGCATATTGGTTCCAAAGCAGAGGAGTGGCAAGGGCTAGGCAATGGGGGTTAAGTGACTTGCCCAGGGTCACACAGCTATGAAGAGTCTAAATCCAGATAGGGTGACACTCTTTTGGAAACATTCTTTTTTTTTTAAACCCTTACCTTCCGTCTTGGAGTCAATACTGTGTATTGGCTCCAAGGCAGAAGAGTGGTAAGGGTAGGCAATGGGGGTCAAGTGACTTGCCCAGGGTCACACAGCTGGGAAGTGTCTGAGGCCAGATTTGAACCTAGAACCTCCCGTTTCTAGGACTGGCTCTCAATCCACTGAGCTACCCAGCTGCCCCCATTTTGGGAACATTCTTAGAGTGTGCTAGTGCACTGAAAGTGAAAGGTTAAGTGTTGTATAAAGGATATCAGTCAGTATGTATTAAGAGCAGAACTTGAACCCAGTCCTTCCTGACTTTGTAGTCAGCTTTCTATCCACTGTGCCCCTGTTCTAAAAGGTCAGACCCAAATATGTCCCCAGGATGATCTGAGATCTTATATTTTAAAATAAATGAGACCTTTTCAGCTAAAGGAAGCAGATCCAGTCAGGAAAATTTTAGCTGACAAACCCTCCAATCTGAAACAGTCTGTGTTTCTGGTAAAAGTATTGCCCTTTGAGTTTGAATAAAGTGGTGGCCACAGAAACTTCTCTTTTTAGTAATCGTGCTACAGATACTTATACTATGGACCACCTGGGGCTCTCAGACCAGCTGTGCAGCATCTGAATTTTCAGTTAGGGAAGAGTTGCACGCAAGTCACTGCTCACAGAGCAGACCATTTCGAACAGCATGCCTTGTGAATGTGGACAGGATTTCAAACCTTCCTACCTTATGTTACTGTGCCTCCAAATGTTCTTTTTCCCTTGACCTTGATATTATTACAAATAGCTATAACAGTGCAGATGATCTTTATGTTTTATTAGATGGACAGAATAAGCCAGCAAGGTAGATAAATAAACTCTTATTACATTTAAAACAATTTGTGTCAGTGCCAGACCCACCCCTTGGTCATAAAGAAGAGGTCTTGGAAGGCTGCCGAGTCCAAAAGGCCATCTTTTGTATCTCATTGATCCATAAATGGAAAAAAGTCTGCAAAATTTGTTCAGAATCAAAGGTACGTCAAGAGAAATGGTGTCTATGAGGGAAAGGCAGCACAAATAGGCTCTTAGCAGCCAGAAGTATTACATACCCAGAGGAAAAGATAAGCTTTCTGTACAGATGCTAGATAAGCTTGCCAAGGAACCATATGCTGCTTTTGGAAGAAGGTTTTTTTGGTGGGTTTTTTTTTGTTTTGTTTTTTTGCAGTTTGGCATCTGGATCCTGGAATTATCATTCAATAGGGAAAGCAAAAAGACACATGAAGATGAGAGAAGTACAATAGTGTCCATACTGCCCCATAATCCAAGCAGTGAAAAAAGCGATTGCAAAATGCCATCTCAAATGGAGGAAACTATGATTTGTTTATGGGAAATTTGCTTCCATGTTTCTAGTTCTTATAAACTAGAACTTTTGAGCTGGAGCAGTAGATAGTTGTATGGGAATTGGTTAGATGATATACCCGGAGGGAAAAAAATACTTATTTAGGGTAATCTGGCAGGTTGAAAAACTATAAACAAAATAAAGACATTCTGCAGCACAGTTAGAATCTTTTCTCCACTCATTTTACTGCTTTCTTTCTAATTATTGCTTTACTCTATGGTTTTTAGAAAACAGAACACTCAGTGTTGCAAAACTGAAGATGTTATATTTAATTAAGAGACAGCAGAGTGTTATATTTAGAAAACCTGGGAATGGGTTTGGAAAAAGTTGAGTTTACATTAGGTCTATGACAATTACTACCTGTGTGACCCTAAGAAAGTCATTTATCCTCTACTTGTCTCAGTCAGTTCTCTGAGATTTATCTACTAAGTCAATGATGGGTTGAAATCTCAACTGAAGGAAGGAGTTATATACTAAACAGCCTGCCGAGTCTCAATTTCAAAGGTAGACATTGATAAGCATCTTCAGGAACATGGTAAAATAGTCACAGAAATTGCATCAACTTTCACAATTATTTACTCTGATTCAGATAGACACTTTGTAGAGATTTTTAAAAATTTTAAGCTGCTCTTTAATAAATATAGGCTTTCAAAACATTATGGCAAAATAAATGATGTCATGAAAAAGATATTGCGACTTCATATTATTTAAAGGAAACAAACAAGCATCTTAAAAAAGAAATAAATTGCTATCTTATCTTCACCAATTCTCTTAAAATGCAATCATTTCCCCCCTATCTCAGAGGTTACCTTAATTCAGGGGTCTCACAACATAAAGGAACATTATCTCCAGTAGTACCAGTTGATTATCACCTTAGATGCAAAAATGTAATTGATCCAAAGTCTTCTGGGGGTTCATGGGTTGGTTCTTGAAATGAGTTTGGAATCAATGGTTGGCACAGATTACATAGAGAGGACCCTCAGTTCTCACAGAGAGAGAGAGATCAGCCAAATCCCAGGAAATTGTCCCCTTCCCTCCAAACTCACACAAGAGAAAGCCAGGGAAGAGAATAAGCATTTAGATGGAATCTACTATATTTCAGGAACTGTGCTGTGTTTTTTACAAATATTTTCTCATTTAATCCTCACAAAAATCCTGGGAATCAGGTGCAATTATTAACCCATTTTATAGTTGAAGATACTGAAACAAATGGAAGTCACTTGACTTGCCCCAGTGCCACACAGCTAGTAAGTTTCATAGGTGAAATGTGAATCCAGGTCTTTCTACCTCCAAGTCCAGCTTTCCAATCACTTTTCCATCAGTTCCTCTATTGGACAAAATCGAAGATCCATCAGGTAGCTTACAATATTAACATTTGTTTCCATTTATTTTGAGATCAGTTAAAAACTCTAGATTCAATTTTTTTACTCATTAAATTAGCTTCCTCATTTGAAGAAGAAAATATGAGGACCCACAGACATACAGTAAAATAATTGTAACAACAATAATAATATTGTATTATTGAGTAATATAAGATAAAGTATATATATTTAGACTAGATCTATCCTATGGAATGTAGAGCTGTGACTCAGCAGTATCCAATTATTTGTACCATGGTAGAGAAGAAAACTAGGGGCAAATCTACACCTTTCATTAATTTCTCCAAATTGTCTACCTTAATCATAAAAAACAAAAATTGCTGAAGGGGGTGCCATTTTTGATCCACCTTTGTGACTGACTCAGGTAGGTAATTAACAAATCCAAGTTTCCTATGTTTACTGTTAGCTAACCAGTGACATAGGTCAGATGATTTTCTTGAAAAAGACTTAATAATTTTCATGATGTCAAGCTACGGGGCAGTACTTGCAATGGGTCAGAGTTTTCCTTTGCCCTCAAACACACCCTTTCTTTGGAAGTGGGCCACATATCTTTCAAATGCAACAGAAGTTATCACTGCTATAGTAAGGAGTTCTCCTTCTGTATCTGGTTTCTAATTCAGTTGCATAATAGAAGTCTAGGAAGGTTAAATTCACAATGGCTTTGTTTACCTGTTACTAAAACAACCAAAGAATTCAGTCAATTGGGGGAAAAAATTAAAAAAAAAATCAACTCTACAAATTACTTGACATCCATGCTACAGACAAAAAACTCTATCTGATTGGCTTCATTTTCTTCCCTTTGAAAGGATGTTAAACCCACTTACATAGCCTGAGTGGAATAGACACAAAATCTAAAAAACACAATTGTTAAGTGAACTATTTCTAGTTAATTGCCTCCTTTTTAATTCCTGATCTGTCTCAGATGCTTTTTGTCTTTTATGTAAAAGATTCTAAATAAAGTTATTTATCTAACACAAGAAGGAACATGGTATATAGAAAGCTTTTTTTTGAGTCAGGAAGACCTGTGTTCAAGTCCTCCCTTTTATACACACTGGTATTGTCATCCTGGGCAAGTCACTTGGTTTCTCAATGTCTTAGGCAACTCTAAGACTTTACTTTGCAATGATACTGCCAAACTAAACTGGAAGAGAAAATTTTTCTCAGGAGCTCCCTAAATTGATGAAGTCATAGGTCATGTTTCAAAAATGAAAATAAAAATAAAAACCTAACATAAAATGAGGTTCTCTCTTCAAGTCCTAACATGATACTTCATCATGGAATGGAAATAAGTCTGAATATAATATCTGACACTTCGAGGATTTGAAACTGGAAGGGATCTCTGAGGTCATGGGCTCTAACCCCTTCATTTTTACAGATCAAAGAAATGAAGCCCAGAGAGATTAATTCATTTGGTTGGTAAAGCAAAAAAAATAATCTCTGTGAAAATTATTGTTTTCTCTTTGCCAATTACCTGGCAGACACCATTACCATTCTTGGTATCTGAAGACCACCCTGAGTTCTGAGAATCTTAGCATGAGATTCCCTCCATCATGGTGATGATGGGAGCAGGGGAGAGGGCAGCATATAACAACTCCCAAAATCAAACTATTAACTTATAAGCTAACTCAGTGAAGAAAGTTGCCATTTAACCATTAAACAAGAGTGACTTCTCTAGCAATGAGCAATAATAATAATGATAGCCAGCATTTATATAATCCTTTGAAGTTTATAAAATAATTTACAAATATTAGCGCTTTTTATTCTCACAACAATATTGGGACATAAGTGGTATTTCTATTGTCAGATTATGGACAAAAAAAACAATGAGGCAGACAAAGACTAAAAACCTTACCCTCAATCATAGGACTAGTGTCTGAGGACATATATGAACAAAGTCCAGTGCTTAGGTCCCAATTCCTTATCTAGTGTTTGCTCCACTTTACCACCTATCTTCCTCAACTAGATTTTTTGAAGTGTGAAAGCATTATACATAACTTCAAAGCAATCAAGCCAGACCAACATAATACTGATACAATTGTTTGAAAAATCAGAAAGCCATTTGTGCCACCATGTTTGTTTCACACAAACCATCCTTTGCTTATATTTCATATTCCCTATTATTATTATTTCACTAACATAGATATTCCTTCCATTTGCACATAAGGAAGATGTTTTCTCATCCTGTCTGAATCTTGTTCATAGTCTATCAGACATTCACAAAAGATCTACTCAATCAATCCATCAAGATGGATTCATTAAGTACCTACTAAGCTTCAGACATGCTGCTTTATTCTGTGGATATAAAGACAAAAAAAAATGAAACCAACAGACCCTGCTCTCAAGGAACTTATTTTATAATGGGGGAGACAACCTATTCATATATACAGAATAGAGACTGTAAGGATGATATTAGAAAATAAACATTGTTTTATTAGTTTAGGGATAAAAAGTAAAGTGGCTGCTTGAGAAAAGAACTGGAGTTTGAAGCAGAGCTGAGAGAGTGTGTTAATTTTAACTGCTGACAGTTATAACCATTTTTTCTGTGTCAATTACTCTCTCTGGCAGTTGGGAGTTGCTCTCTGGCAGTTGGCAGAGACACACTCTCAGAGACTCTCTCTCAGGGCTGGAGGAGTTAACATCTTTTCCTCTCTTTCTCATGGAAAGATATGAAAGCATTCAGTGCTTTCCTTTCCCAACTTGGGAAACACTATTGAATGTCTATTGTGGTATTATAGATTGTTTAACTCTGAGAAGACCAAAGAAAAAGCTAGTATTTGGTTAGGACTCTGAGTCTGTTAAGACTGTTAAATCCTAACTGGATTCTTTTTGAAAATCAACCAGCTAACCTTTGCTATTTTATAATTTGAAGGCAAAGTTAAGATTCATAAAGATATTAGTAGTAGTTTTTATTTAGATAGTGTATATTTGGGTTAGTCAGATCAGGGAGGAGGAGTATAGCCTGTGAAACACAGGAGAAGTGGTTCCTTGCAGAATCTGGGAGTTTATTTGGGTAGATTTAGAATCCATTAGAATTAGAAACCCTTTATTTATCCTTATATATTTCAACAAGTATTTTATGTTTATAATAAGGGTCTCTAACATCCTCGCAATTGGTCCTGAAGGGAAGTTCACATTTGAGATTCACTTCATTGCTGAGTATACTTTTGATTACCTCTATCAAAAGTATCTGAACAGTTTGAAGCTGATTGGTGAATTAAACAGGTTTTGAAAAGTTTTTTCATCTAAATATTTTATTTTATGTAGCTCATCATTAATTTATTTTTACAAGACAGAACAAATATAAGGTACTTGTATCCCTTCCATTCTCTTTTCTATAGTCTATCTTCCAATTTCCCTATTAAATGTTTTTGCTTTCCTCTTAAATTTCTCCAGAATATTCTGCTTGAATTTTTATTCTACCAAGTTCTTTTTACTCTGAATTCTTAACTATCTACTGTTGTATTCCTTCTGAGAAATATGATCTCCTTAAAAGAAGAAAAGTAGGCCAGTTTGTGTCCATATATCTTCAACACCTGATACATTGCCTTGTGCATAGTAGGCAGTTAAAATTCGTTGGAATGAACTAAAATTACTTGATTGATTATTTCATGATGGCAAATTTACCATTTGATAGAATGATTTGGCTGAACTGGCCTACTATTTTTGTATTTTGTGAGTATATGCCTTATCCAACCCTTTGCCATGATGCCTATCTAAAAGAAAAACTCTTTCTACTGACAAAATAATTAACCTTAGTTCCTCTCAAAGCTTTTATATTTCTAGGTTTTGATTGTTTAATAATATCACACTGTGCTTTTCTCTCACGTGGATTGGCACATAGTAACTTCCTGAGGGTGAGTGGTGATTTCCAGTGGCCTGGTAATAAAGAATTTTTATTCAATTTGTTTCTTCTATAATGGGATTGAAGAACAACATGAATGACCCAAATTTAGAAATAATTCCAAAATTCCTGCTCTCTTTTTTAATCTCTGTCTCTATTTCTCTCATCATTACAACATTTCTTGAAATAAATTATTTTCAATTGGGGAGACACCACCAGAGGAACAAATACATTTATCCCTTGCAATTTATCTTTTGGGAAAGTATATATAGTATATAAAATATAAAAAGCATATATAGTATATCAAGTATATATAGTATAACAGATAGAATCAGATTCCTCATTTCCTTGTATCTAACACCCAACATCTCTTTTGACTCAACAACATAGCCTGTGAGCAACAGGGAGTGAATAAAAGTTATCCACCAATAACTAGACTTCTACAGAGGCCTAGGAGAGATGGAAGCTGTGTGACATTTTTAGAAACTAATCTCTCTGTGTCAAAGGCAAGCAAGAGAGAGAACAACACTTCCTTGCAGTAAGTCTAATGAAGAGGTGCAGGAGGCTTGGTTTTTTCTAGTTGATGAGATGCTAAGATTTATGACAAATGCTTTGAAGCAAAATGCCTAGTGATTGAGAAGATTTAATGTGGAATAACAACTGCAAGTGATGTCTATTTTTGCTGAAACTAATTTTTTTAAACCCTTACTTTCGGTCTCAGAATTGATATGAAATATTGGCTCCAAGGTGGAAGAGCTATAAGGGCTACACAATTGGGGTGAAATGACTTGACCAGTGGTCACACAGCTAGGAAATATCTAAAGTTTGATTTGAACTTAGGACCTTCCACCTCTAACATTATTGGATTCTAAATGAAAAAAAAAGTGATATTTTATTTCATTCCATATAAAATATACTTAATAATAATAATAAAAAAAAAACCTTTAACAGAGCAAATGATAATGTTGGAGCCCAAAAAGGCCAAACTCCCTAGAGGATTCAAGACCAGACTTAGTAATAAGACACAAAGTAGGTAGTGGTATTTCTTTAAACTGACAGGTATGGAAGGGGTAGAGGGGATGGGAGTTATTTTCATCTTTGGGGGGTTACACTAGAAATCCACATGGAGAAATCTCATGTTCGGGGTTCTGGAAACCGATTTTGACCTCCTAGTCTGCCCTCTCTGGTATTGAGTATTTAAATTTCTTTCCCCTAAGCCTCCAGTAAAATAAAAGTTTGTGTCTAAAGCACAGAGGGCACTCAATTGCTCAAAGTTTCAAAGTTTTATTATTGTTGCTTTTCATACCTGTACTGCATACAATAGTTCTACACTATATCTCTAGGTTATATACAGGGTCTTTGGTGTCTCCTACTAGATTTTTCAATGCCTGCTTCCTTTCTGCCACCGAAAAGCAAGTTATAAAATTGGACTCTGGATATTATATATATATAAATCTGTGTGTGTGTGTGTATACATTTACAAACCTTCCTCACTAGTCACACAAACATGTATTTTAGTATTTATTAATGGAAGGTAGCACAGCATCCTATCACTTAAAGAGCATGTGCTGTGAGCAAGGCATGTTTTATGTATGTGGCCAAAGGCAGTGAGTCAAAAATATAGTTGATTCTGGTGCAAAATAATATATTTAGCACATTGACACTGTGTGAAAACCTCTCACTTGAGCCAGCATGTTAAAGAGCAAATCATGGTCATCCTGGTGACATAGAATTTGTCCTCTTTCTGCCCCCATCTCCCATTCACACACACACACACACACACACACACACACACACACACACACACACACACACACACACACACATTACAGATATTCAATAGAGTGTGGGAAATGTTTAAATACATACAGAACAATGAAAGAGTACTCTAGCCTATCTTCAATTTTAATATTGCTTCCTTGCAGATAATTAAAGTCCCCGGAGAGAAATTATGACATATCTCACTTGGAGCAAGGATCTTGCATCTTCCCATCAATGCTCCTTCCTCCTTTATTGCAAAGGGTCCTTAAGATATCAAGTCTGCCCTGAGATGGGCCTGTCGGAAGGAGGTAGTTGAAGACCCTTCCCTATAGTCATCCTTAAAGACCATTTCTTAAAAAACTTAAATGCATTAACCTTGTTCTGATCTTGGGCACATCTCTGCAAAGCCATTCATAGGCAGCGATAATTGAAAGGTATGAATTTTTATATAGATTTAGCTGTTCAAGTATTTTTCCTGAGGCAAAGCCAAAGGCTAAACCTGTGCCACATGTGCTGCTTGCAGAACTGGAGGCTGTTGTTAGGCTGCCCCCAAAATGAACAAAGAAATCATGATTTCTTTCTTGGGATAATTCATGTGACACCACCCCCCTCTCACAACCCACCCTGTGCATTTTATTTCGTTTCCCCATGAAGCTAGTAAGAAAACTAGATAATTTCTAAACTTTATTTTCCAAAATGTAGTTATACATTTGGATGCTGTTTGCAGACTCTTTGATAAGCTCCTTCCCTGCCCCCCTGTCTAAATGCTATGATTTTGCTTTGCATCTGATAGACTATCTACGATGAAATGCTGCTTTTGTAGAATTAAATTCTGCTCATAACCAATACCATTAAGATGGCAAACATTCCATGGATCAATTGCAAGACAGCAAACATATCGGAAGCCTGTCTTAAATGAAAACATATATTTAACAGAAGGCCCACAAATATTCCAGGGCAAATCATTTGGAGTTTGATTTACGGAAATGCCAGTGGACTTTACCTAATAGGACTATTACGGCAAATGAGCATTGTGTTTTATTCACTCATTTTGTAGGCCTGGATGTCCAGGCAAGCCTCAATGAAATGAAGCCACTGCAGCCCCATCATTCTCAAAAGGGTAATGATATCAGCAAAGCCCACATCAGGATTGTTGTCTTTCAGATCCCGATTCAGGAACCATTACTAACTTATTGATTGAAACATCTTTCTTCCTCTGAATTTTGACTCTCCAAAAGAATACCACCAGTATTTTATGAATCACAATGCTACAAACTGAAACCTCTTAGAGCTCATGATTTACCTTTCTAAAAACCTCTTCATTCTTTTCTCTGGTTTGTTTTTTGGCTTTATTTTCTGGTTGCTTAGATTCATAGACTTAAATTAACTTTGCTTTGTTCCTCTGCTTCTTAACTTCAATTACAGATTATTTCACTACAATAAATTATAATTCTCTAATAGCTGCCTCACAGACTTAATACTTTCATAAAATAGAAATATTCAAAGAGAAGATACACTTAAAATTAGGGGGCAAAAGACAGAAGCTGTCAAGTATAATCTTGATAATATTATCAAAAGCCCAAAACCTTCAAACCCTCTCAAACCACAAACCTGCAATAACTTCAACATTCTCTTAATGAAAAATATTTTATCTCATGAGATTTTCCTCTATCAGAGTATAAAAAACAAAGAGGAAATTCATACTTAGTTTGCTTGTATTTTTCTCTTAATAACCAGAACATTGCTTTTGTGATGTTTACTGTCCCTTTTATCTAAGAATTATTTGGTGAGAAATTAAGTAAAAGAGAACCTTACAGGACAAAATGTGAACATTCTTGAACTAAAAAGAATTTAAGTAGGATCCATATTTTTTACAATTTACCTTTAAAAAAAGTCATATCGTCTATTCATTTTTTATTTCGGGGTGGGGGGTAATTTAGTCTGTAACTATATAGGTATGCCAGATCAGTAAAAATTAAAATTTGACACGATTTCTTATATTGACCTTAAGCACTTCCTAGAGAAGCATAGTATAGCTAATATTATAACTAAGCAGATTTGGAATGGATTTAAATTCTACACAGAAAATTAAGTTATTAATATTATTGGTTTCAACTTACAGGGAAGTCTCTAGTGAAGTGACCCAAGGATTTATGGTTGATCTGTACACACCTGACTTTTTTTGTCCATGAATTGGATCAAAGGATGGATGGTACTGTTATAAAATTTGCAGATGTCAAATCTTGAAGATTTTGAAAGATTGGATTAAATATCATGAAACTTTGTACCAAATCTAACATGTTAAAATTTACTGGTGGGGAATATAAAGTCTTAAATTTGAAACTTAGAAAAATCATTTTCACAAGTAAAAGTTCTTAAATATATAGCTAAATATCAGGTCAACTAAAACAGAGGTTTTAGTTGGTCACAAATTCAATATTAAATAGCTTTATGATTTTTTTTTTTGGTTTAGATCTGTAATTTCATCAGTGTAGGTGAACTCATGGTGTGGAAAATTTCTTTAATATTGAGGAATTGGATATGTATCTATTAACTTCTTGTTTTACAGTAATTCTTAGTGCCTTAAGAGGCTATATGTCTTCTCCACAGAAAGACATAGTTTGTGTAGCAGGCAGAAATGAGAATTTTATTCAGGTACTTATAACTATTTTTAAAAATCTCATAAAATAGCAAAAAAGTTTTTATTTATTAGAAATTGACAAGTGTAATGCAATTTTAAGTGTTCCTAAATCAGATGAAAGGGCACAATTGGGATCCAAAGTGCTTACTTTGACTATAACATGTATATATAGACATATATGATATACACAGATAAAATCAGTTTTTCTAATTCTATATGAATATTAAAAACATAAGATTTTTCCTTGTAAAAAAAGAGACTCAGTCTAATAAAACTAATATCGTAACTGACAATACTAGTTCTCTTTCCCATTGCCATATCTAAAACATTTTTATATTTAATCCTCAACAGATATTCAAATTTCTATACTAAATGAAATCTGTACTAGAATTTAAATAAATTACCAAAATATGCCTAAAAGTCAAATAGTTTGGTTTGGAGATAATCATGAAGTCTGAAAATTGATAATTAGGTTGTATAGGGAGCAAAATATTCATTTTTAAGCTTTTAATACTGATAATTTTTAAATACTGATAAATTTTAAAAGGTTTTTGCAAATATTACTCTTTCTGGACACTGGAAACCTTGAAGATTGACATTTGCCTAATGGATAGTCAGGTTAAACCACTTACTATTCCTACCACACTTTTTCCCAAATGACAACCCAACCTAGATCAAAGAGACTAGATGTCAGAAAGGGACTGTGATGGATTTGAAATGAATTTGTTTACAATTCATTCACATATTTTTGCAATGTAATCTGGCATTATTTTTGTGAAATGTATTTCTATTATGAATATGTATTAATTTTTTATAGCAAGTGAAAGTATCAAAGAGTAATCTTAATTTTTAAAATATCATTTCTTTGTTTTCTTCAGTTTTTTAGGGATAAACTAATAGACTTAACTCATCAAATTATAACATATCATATGTCCTAGTTGGGGAAAACTTTTATTTTGGTTAATCTTAAGTAGCTAAAGTTTAGATTCTCCTTATTTTTCAATAGGTTCATTGGTTAAGTGACCACATTTTGGGATTAGTGATATTGAAAACAAAGAGATGCAATGGAAAGAGGCACAAGATGGTTGGCAAGTTAGATAAAGCTATACACTTCATCACATTGTTTTAGTTACTTTGGTGACAGGGCTCTCCTAATCCCTATGAGAGAGGCACCCTGGTCAGATGGGATGGCTTGGGTACATGTTCCTTTTTTCTATAACAAATCTAGCCCAGATGAAGGAGAAATTAGATCTGCATATTAATATCTCCACCTGTTGCACCCCAGATGAGAAAAAAACACATCTGGGATTTGGCAGTAGAAATAGGTGATGAGAAGGCCCTAGTTGGCACATGGGCAGGAGTTCCTGGTGCCACTTCAGTCCCAGGGCAAGATGCTGGATGGGACTATATGAATGAGAGAGACAGACTTAAGAGAAACCATATGATCAATTGTCTCCTTGAGGCCATGCAAAAAGGGATTAGGAAGCAAGTAAATAAGCTCAAAGAAATTTCTCAAGAAAAAGAGGAAAATCCAGCTCACTTCCTGTTCTGATTAGTAGAAGCCATGAAGCAATATACAAATGTTCACCCAGAGACCAATTAGGGGGAGATTATCTTGCAGCTCCATTTTATAAGACAGTTAGCCCCAGACATCAGGCGAAAACTACAAAAGCTGGATCTGGGACCTCAAACTCCAAAAAAACCAATTAATGGATGCTGCTTTTAAGGTTTTTCACAACAGGGGCCTTGTTGAGACCGAAAGACAGAAATGTGAGAAACTAGTCACTGCAGCTCTCACCTCTAGCCTGAGGTCTCAGTGCCTCTGAGGCATACCCAAGACCTGAGACTTTAAGGAGATTTGCAAACACTCCAGTTTTGGCTATTCCCCTATGGGATACCTTGAAGGATGCCCCCTGTTTTCTCACAGGGCAGCCTTTCATTTTTCTAAAATATCTCCAGGCCCAGCACACCTGGATGGCACTCATCAAGGATGGGTGGGTCAACCTAGACCCCTTCCAGTATAAGTGCTTTGATAAGGGATGGGGTACTGATCCTTTTCCTTTTAACTTGACTCATGCACTGTGAAGGAATTGCTCTGAGGATCCAGGAACCTTTGCAACAGGTGTAAGGATATATTCCTCAATGTGTACATACTGGTATCCTAATGTAACCATCCAAACTCCTGGGGAAAGCTTCAAGAAGTTCTCCACCCTAACACCTCTCCACTCCCCACATTCATGGTCTGTACTGAAAGCTTTACAAAAGACTGGCCTTAGACCTGGCAAGTTACTCTCCTGCAATAGTTCCTCTGAATGGGGAATTAATGCTACCCAAATGCTAAAATCCACAGACAGATCTTTTTGTGCCCCTGCAGGATACAGGCTCATCTGTGGCTACTACATGGTGCCTCTAGCCTCTCAGGCCAATGACCCATTTTATGCTCCAGAGTGGTCACCTAAAGATTCTTTTGAGTCAGTAGTTTTAACTACATTCTGCCTTTGCCCCTACATCAATTATGGGGAATTACTTTAGGGCTCCTAGATCCCCAAGTACATTTATACCAAAATTCCCTGACTCCTTATTCCACTGAAGTATTGAGGGTAAAGAGGAGCTCTTGGGACAATTTCCTCTAATGGACTGAGAAGACCACATCACTGACAGTTCCCTGGGTAGGGCATAAAGCCAAGAGCCTATACTTAGTAACCTGACCTGAGTTATTGAGAAAATTTCCAATTTGACAGCTATGGGTCTTGAAGATCTTCAGGAATCTTTGGATGTCCTGGCAAATGCGGTGATGGACAATAGAATTGCCTTAGACTATCTGTTAGCAGCAGAAGGTGGAGTTTGTATGGTTCAGAATAATTCTTGTTGTGTCTATATCAACAACTCCCACAAAGTGGAAGGACAAGTCCAAGAGTTACATGAGGCATCCACATGGATGGCAGATACTTTCAGAAAGCTGTTTCCCGTCTCATCCTCCTGGAAATCCTGGTTATATGCCCTCCTTTCCCCCTTTATCCCTAACATTCTGATAATTGGGGGCATCCTGATATGTGAACCTTGCATTTGTAACCTTGTCATCTCTCTAGTTGCTTCTAGAGTGAAAGCACTCATGAGAGACACTGAGATACTACTGCAACCTCTGCCACCATCCCAGTCTGAAGCCCTGGACATAGCTAACAGTCAATACCTCTCTCTCCTGACAATAGGCAGGGACAGCTCTACAATCATTCTCAGATCTGAAGAAGCTACAGAAGACTGAGACCATCACCCTTTTTCCCTTTGGAGAGGGGGAAGATGACATGGGCATTGTACCCCCAGAAACTCAGACAAACTATTATCAGGGAAATTCCTTTGCTCCTTTACATCCTTTTTACTCCTAGCCTAAAACATTCAATGACCCCTATAGGACCCTGAGATGATTGTCCTCCTTTAGATTTAAAATGGACAAAGAGATGCACCTCCAGGCTACACCTTGATTCTATCAGGCTACATCTCAGACATCTGTCTGTTCCCTAAAACTAAGGAATCATTTACTAGGGTCATCCCCTATGCATCCAAGCAGAACCCAGTCAGAAGACTAATCCCCCACCCCCATGGAATGCCTGAGTGGCTACCACTCTGGAGTCACATCCACAGCATGACAGCATTTATTCTGAGAGTATAAAATCCCCAGAATTGATGGGTTAGGGGAGCAGCTTTCCATCTTGCTGTTCCACCTGTACTATCCTCCTGGCCATTCTCAACATTACTTTCTAAATTAATAAATTTCTCTTTTTATTTTTAAGCTAAGTTTTGGAGTCTTGCATTTTTTGCAGAAAGGTATCCTTCCCAAACCCAAGGAGGTGCACCTCTTCACCCCCACAACAGCTTTAGCTTTTTGAAGGTCAATCACTATAAAGGTAACAAGCTACCTATGAATTCTGTTTTGTTTTGTTTTCATTTTTGGGGAAATACAGAAACTTCTGAAAATTCTCTACTGAAGATAGCAGGTTGGTGAAGCACATCAGTGGAAACTTCATGACCTGATTGCTAAAGTGACTTTTAAATTCATTGAATGATGTGACAAAAGAAGAGAAGACAAAAATGGAAGGGAAGGAGAAAAAAACACTAACTCAATAAGAAGAATAAAAAGGGAAGTAGGGTGGAAACTCTGCCTCAATCCTGCTTTGAGAGTCATTGTAAGCTTAGGTTAGCTGGAGGATGCAAGGACAGGCTCTGCAGCTAAATGAAGGCTATCTCCTATAATGAAAGAAGACATTAATGAGTTAAAGATCTTCAACACTCAACCTTGCTGAGATTTGAAAATTAGTAGAGGAGAGCCCTAGGAGAGACCTCATTTAACAGAGTATGGGTCCTTTAGTAGATCTTTTCTACGGATATGTTTGCTATAAATTATCTATTAGATTTAAGGGACTATCATATAGTGTGATGTTAGGAAAGATCTTGACTGAAAATGTTTTGAATTAAAGAAAACTATTTGTTCAAGTGGCATGGACATTGTACCCCTAGAAAGTAGGCAAACTTTTATCAGAGAGATTCTTTTGCTCCCTTTTGCTCTCAGATTCCCAACCCAAAACATCTGACCCAGAGAGGATTATCCTCCTTTCATTGTCCCATTGATATGAGATGGACAAAGAGACACACCTCATCCATTTGTCCTCCAAATCAGGAGAACCATCACCATGCCCTTGGGCAAACCTCCTCCCCAATCCCTTGCCCCAGAGTCACCTCTTCACTGCTGTAAACAAATATAAAAGCCCCAGAATCAAGGCTTTTATGCTGTCTTGCTGTCCACTTAAGGAGCAGCTTTTCCACCCATGCTGTTCTTCTTAGGAGGCAAGCTGCCTCCTGGTCAGATTCAACATTACTTTCCAAATTAATAAATTTCTCTTTATTTTTTAAGCCAAGTGTCAGAGTCTTGAATGTTCTTAAAAGGTATCCTTCCCGAACCCCAGGGGTTCACCTCCCAACCCCACAACAGAAGTAGCATCCTTATTATGTTTGAATATAGTTTGCTAGTGTTGAGGGATCAAAAATTCTTATGGTCAGAATTTATAGCTAAAAATCAAAGAACATTAATAGTTTAGGCATTACCTTGCATTTTTCCCCTTCTCCTCCCACCCTAAATACCATAGGCTATCTCTCTCATTCTCAGTTATTTGAACTTGACTGGGTAGTATCATTTAGGGTACAGGACTTATGTAGAATTATAGTATCATTCCCTTTCATGGGTTTTGAATTAGGAAGAACTTACTCCAAGTCTAGCCAATTGTGACAAGGAAATCACTTTAAAAGACTGATATATATATTAATTTAAGGTCACCAAGGAATTCAGCTATGTAATTCCTAAATGAAAACTCAAGTCAGCAGTCAATCTTTTATGGAGTTTAATTACAACAGGAGGAAGAAAGGAATTAGAGATAGAGAAAGAGAAAAGGGAGAGAAGGGAATAGGGCTTAAATACCCCTTCTGTTTAGGCTGGGCCAAAAGGCCCAAGCCCTTAGATAGCTGGGGCAAAGAAAAGAGATCAGTCCCTATTACTCACGTGACCAAAATGGAGAAACAGTCTCAGAGGCCCCCACCTTCAGCTTCCTTCAGAGCAAGCTTCTCAGAGCACACTCCAACCACTCAGACAAACTCCTCAACCACCACCCTGAGTCTTCAGAGCCCTCTATCTTTAAGGAAACCATCCAAGTTCCCTCCCCTCAGTTCTCACATCTACCAATCACTGTCCATCAATTTCCCTGTGCCAATGGAGGCTCTAGCTTAACCCAGGACCGCCCAGAGGTCTCTGGCTTTGCACATGTCTGTTGAAGGTCATATTTTCAAATAATTAAGTCTTTGATCCTTTGCTACAGCCCTTCCTAAATCCTGTTAACCTGAGTAGGGTAGAGATTGGAATAATTAAATTTTGATCTCTGCTGCAGCCCTTCCTCAATCCTGTTAGGACTGAGTAGGGTGGAGATTGATTCCAAGTATCTCCATTGTATCAATTCTAAAATCAATCATGACTCAAAGAAATTCCTGTTCTATGCTTAAGCATAGGTCAAAGTCCTTTCCATTGTTCAGCAAAAGGTTTCTGTCCTAAAGTAATCTTAAGAAGGGAGGAGGAGGAAACTCTCATGCCAATGGGGTTCACATTCCAATAGCCAAGACCCACTATCAATAGGAAATTTTTCAAGTATGAAATTTCCCAATGGTGAAATTTCCAACATTTATAAGTCTAAGAAATTTTAAGTTTTACACAATAGAATCTGCTTCAGGTTGTGTAATTATATAAAACTAAATTCACCATCTTTGTCAGGGTACTAACCAAAAGATTACTGTTGTAAGAAAGATAATATGAAAAGATAGGCAAATGTATATAAATTAAGACTGATCCAAAGCAGGAGTTATATCAATGGTGGACCCTAGCATGTTTCAGATCTTTCAGTACAGGTCCATGATAGTTTTAGAATCAAGACTATTTGGGGCAAATAGAGGTCAACACACCCAATACAACTTCAAGTTCAGAGAATGTAAATGTTCTGAGTCCAGACAAATGCTCCATGATAGTTTTGGAGTATTGAGCTGTTACATCTTTGGAAGGAATTAAAATATCTTAGATGACAAATTTAGAGAACTCTAGTCTGCAGAAGGTTATAGATAACATGGAAGAAACAGGTACAGTGATTCAGAGGAGTGGAAAGTTTCATGGTCTTATTATAGCAGATAAGATCTCAGTACTTGAAAGGTTCATGATTTTACTCGGGTGAGTACTCCATGAATTGATTGAATTCTGTCTATGTCTTACTATATGATCTTTGTGACTTATAATGGTCTTAAAATTCAAGTTGTCAGTGTTTTGGTGGATGAGCCTGTCTGTTGGTTATTTGTGTTTTTAGATAACCTAAAATGTTGTTAATATCCTTCTTATTCATATAGTCTAGTCACATCAACTTATCTTTCTATTCTGTATGTATGTATGTTGTTATTCTTACCTTGACTTTTTACTGACTTTTGATGAATAGGGATGAGCTGATGCTAATGTAATGGGGCTACTTTTTACTGAGATCAACTTTGGGATATAGGTAATACAGTGGTAGGACTGGTTACAGGAGGGGCCATGTTGGCATGGAATCTAGAAACCTCCAAACTTTTAACCTAGTGATATATGATAATCCCCCTCCCCCCAGTCTAGTTAGCTTGAAGGTGAAAACTTCAAGTTTGACCTTGCCCCATGACAGTTTCTTCCTAAGAGAAAGCCCAACTTCAGAGTCTCAGACTAACAATAGACCTTAAAATAGTTTAAGTAGTGATGGCTAATCCAATCAGGTGGTAAGTATCTCTTTTGTATCCCCTTAGGCCAAAGTCTTTACCAAGGTAGCCCAGAGAGCTGGCTGAATCTTACTCTTTGTGTCCATTGTAAAGCATCAGCTTCTTCATGGTTATTCCTATCAGGGACTCCTCATGTTTTTGTTGCCTTTGTAAAGTCAATCAACTATCCTCTCTCATCCTCAGTCCCCAGTTCCCCTAAAAAGGTATGTAAACTTCCCAATTTTAATGGCTCTTTGGAGTTTTCAGCTAAACAGTGACACTACCAGGGGTCAGTGACCAGGGCAACCAGATTCTGGGGACTCTGAGGATTCTTAGCACACATGCTCTGTGGGGAAGCTTAATAATGCACTCACACCTTCTTCTTAATTAAAAAGTATTTTTTTCTGACTATTTAATAGTTCTATTTTTTTTTTTCAAATTTAATAGTAGTAACAAAGAGGATTCACATGTAAGGATTTTGTAGAGGTAAAATAAGCATGACACAGCAAGGCATTAAAAGAGAAGCTCAAGGGAGACAAGGAAGTTAAAGAAGTCTTAGAAGTTTCCTGCCCAAGTGAATTAATGAGTTTTGAAAGTAGGATTGATTTTCATCTTGGAAATGTGGAAAATGGGGAACTAGTGGGACTTTTGGATAGAGATGTCCAAATGGCTATAAAATATAAGAATAGAGTTTAAAAGGAGAGATAAAGGCTGGAGGTGTAAATTTAGTAATAGTGTGCCAAAAATAAAAAAAAAAAATTACAATTCAAGCTACATTGGGCCAAGAGAACTCCAATGGAGATTGAGTAAGAAGAAAGTTAATTATAAGATTAGGCAAACCAACTTTATGGCCTCTGCTAAATTTATCCTTAGATACCAGGGAAATCAAATTACAGAAAATTTAGATATTATACTTCAAGCACCCTTATTGAAATAAAAACAAGAAGAATAAAAAAACCTGGACATTTATTAGAGATAAAAAATGCAAACTGAATTTCCATCATTCTAACATATGAAACAACAAAGGAAGAATATTTTAGGATTTACTAGAATTATCTTTTCTCCATCTTGATATACCAGCACTGAAGAGAGATATATGACTTTTTCCAGAGGACTTTCCTAATTCACTCCAGTTATTAGTGTCCCTCCAATCAGTTTTTATTTATTTTACATTTATTCTAAATTCATTCATCTGTGAATATATGATATTTTCTCTCTAAGATTCAAGGTCATTGAAAGCAGAGCTACTTTCTCTTTTGTATTTGTCTCACTAGTTCTTAGCACAGTAGAGTTCATGGATCAATTGATACCTCAGGAAGGATAAATTCCAGGCTATTGCAATGATGATATAAAAACGCAAGACAAGTGCTATACTTTCTGTAGCTTGGTTCCATTCTATGAAGTAGACTAGACTCTAATCTCATTTATAATTGACTTCACCAGATATCATAAAAGGAGAGAGAAGACAGACTCATATTACCTAAGCTACTCTCTAGGGAACTTCTAGGAGAAACAAATGTTTCTCTAATGTCCCACAATTGCAAAAGTTCCAAAGATACTTAACATATTTCCAGGGAATTAATTGGAAAGTGCTTCAAATTTTTGAAAAAGAAAGAGCTAGTTATATCAATAATGGCTGGTATTTAAATAATACATAAAGATTTTCAAACAGGATAGACGGATTAAAGAAACAAATATCAGTATATGATAATGAAATTATATATGGGTATCAGATTAAATACACATATTTGTGTGTATATATTTATATATCTATATATGTGTGTGTGTGCATAATTCTAGACTTTAAGATCTGCTTTATGTTGTGTGACTATTTAAGATTGAATTCACATCTTTGTCAGGGTAGTTACCAAAAGATTAGTGTTGTAAGATATAATATGAAAAGATAGATGAATGAGTCTAAATGTATGGCAGCTAAGTGACCATTGATAGAGCTCTGAGCTTGGAGTCAGGAAGATACATCTTCATGAGTTCAAATCTGGCCTCAGGCACTTATTAGGTGTGACCCAGAATGAGTCAGTTGAATCATTTGTCTCAGTTCCTCAAATGTAAAATGAACTGGAAGAGAAAATGGTAAACCACCTTTGCCAAGAAAACCTCAAACGATATCTTGAAGAGTTGGATACAATTGAAAGGACTCAACAACAACAAAAATATGCATATATATGTGTTTATACATATGTATATTGTATATATGTGTATATAAAATCTCATTTGATCCTCTGAACCACATTTTGTGGTGGCTCAGACAAATATTCCTTTCCCTATTTTATAGATAAGGAAACTGAATTTCAGAGAAATTAGGTGATTTTTCCTAAAATCACAGAGTTAATAAGAATGATTTGAAGTCCAAGTCTTTTGACACCAAGTTTCTTACTCCATCCATTATACCATACTGGGTCTCATTTTATCATTGCAAAGCTGATTCTTTTTTTTTTCCACTTTAATTTTGTTACTTCCAATATGATCACCTGTGTTTAGCTGAATAAAAAAGAAATTCCTTTGCTTTTCATCTCTAGAATCTTCTCTTATCTATACACTTTCTGAAGATCATCAGGTTCATATTAAAGCAAAAGATTATTCTATAGCTATCAAATCCTTCTCCAGGAAAAAAAAATAATGAAAGAATACATTGCTGATATGCATTACTGATGAGAATTTCTGTGACAATCAATATATCACAATATATTATAATGACATATTCTCATCTGCTTTGAATCATATACTTGGGTCATATTATTTTAGTTGCAATAGAATTGTGAAGTCAGATTTGCCTTTGTATAAGAGACAGCAATATTGTTCTTCAGATTTATCCCACTCCTCTATGATTTCACCATATTCCACTTTGCCTGAGGCAGGGGAAATGGTTATTTTTTTCTTATATCGAAGACAGATGGCAGTTGTGTGTAGTAATAATACACAATGGATAGTGAGTAATGCCAAGGAAAATATTATATGGGTTAATAGCAAGATTGCTTACAGGGAGGGAATTACACAGAGAATCAGTGAGATGTTTGAGAAACTGGGTCAGCATTGTTTAGAAGAGATGTGATGAAGCATGAGCTCATGATATTACGGTGTATGCTGATAGGAGTTGTGCCGGGATAAATGCTATAATAATTGCTCCAATGTTAAACATACTAACAATTGACAGGAATAGCATTTTTGAAATATTATATGATGAAGAGTTTGTCCAGTATACAAAAGAAATACATCTGAAATTTTCCTTAAAGGGGATTAACAATGAAGTATAAAATATGAAGAGGAATTAATTTTTTTAATTTTCATATTTTATTATCATCATTATTAACCAGAGGGAAGTATTGAGTCATCACTAAAATCTGTAGAAAGAACAATTCATTTGAAGAATATTTTAAACAAAACTGATTAGGCATAAAATAATAAGAATGGGACATAGCAACTATGACTTGATTTCCTGTAGTGCATTAAATTACTCTTTTCTTTATCTTATGCCATCTCATGAATCCCTCACAACAACATTTGAATTTGGTGGTGAGTGTTTTACAGAGGAGGGGACCATAGGTTGACACTATTACATCATCTGCCCAAGGTCAATCATGTGATAAGTGGCAAAGCTAGGACTTGAATGCAACATTTTAGACTAAATCCAATGTTCCTTCCACTTTCATATTAAATCAACAAGATAACATGAAAGAAAATACATTCTGGGGAATGTCACTTAATGTCAATCAAAATGTTAAAAAAAGACAGAGTGGTGTTAGACCCAAGGAGGGAAACAGTAAACGTTGCTTTAATTTTTAATTAAAGGAAGAATCAGTGAGGTCTTTAGGAAGTCCATGTTCAGAACAATGGACAGGGCATTTCGTTTGGTGCTCTGGAAATTTCACAAGTAATTTAATATGTTTTTTTTTCTCCACTCAGCTTTCAGAAAATTACTTAAACTTTTTGTATCATAATGTCATCTTTAATAAAACTGTAATAACTCCTGCCTTTTAGAATTGCTATGAAGGACACTTGCTGAGTGAATCTGGGAGTCTGTTCAGATTGTGCTTATATGATGCCAGAACAACAGGTCGATTTAGTCATTTTAATAAAAAAACTTGTCAATTCAGTTGGGAAAATATCAGTCAAGTAAATTATTTGATCTTGTATCACCAGAAAAAAAGAAGCTGATTGATAATTGTTCACTTTTTATATAACTCTACTGTCATTGGGTAGTTACAATCCATGACTAATATATAATTGTGTAAACTTGTGTGAAAAACTATAATATAAGGTCTAAAGGTCACACATGATGCAATATTCATTGAATACCAAAAAATTCACATATTATAACTGCCCTTACATATTCACATATGTTAAGGACAGCAGGAAATAAGTAGCATGACATAGGTAGAAAAGGCATGGGGTTTTGGTGGGGTACCACTGTATATAAACAAATTCCAGCTACTTATAACTGGAGCCATGCTCATGTGACCAATTCATCTCCTTTTCAAGATATGTTACTGATATTGTATCATTTCTCATGAATCATTTATTGTAAGTAAAGTGATGTGGCCTTTTTGTATTCTGCGAAGATTAAATTTAACTCTCCCCTGATTGTGAAAATCAAATTAATTAAATTTCCCCTGATTGTGAAAATTAAATTAACTCCCCTACTCATTTTTAGATTTAATCACAAAAAGTGTAAATACCTACTTAGAATTGTGGGGAGATATGCCCATTTTTAGATTTAATCACCAAAAGTATAAACATCCCACTTAATCATTAAGTGAGAGAGGTCTGTGACCCATGTGTGTAATAGTGGGTGATGAATCAGAATCAAATTGACTGCCCTCTGGGTAGTCCTAAAGCAAGGTTTCAACAGAAATTGGTAGACGTAAAAATTTTAGGAATGTAAAGGAAGGGATGCAAAAGAAAGTGTCTGTAAAAGAAAGTTACAACTTCCTGTAAGATAGCCTGTGAGTTCTTCTGAAGTTCTGAGTTTAAGTTGGAGGCTGGTGAAGAATCTACTGACTGGACCTGAGGCCCTGTATATGGTGAGACTTCTTAATCTCTCCTTTTGTACTGACAAGTGGTGTGTGAAAAAGCTGACTCCTTTCCTAGATTTTCTGAAGAGACAAGCCTCAGTCCTCTTGAGAGAGACATTCCCAGATCCTCTACTTTGTTGAGGCACCTCCAGCTAAGGACTAACTCTCCCTGCTTGGATTCAGCCAGGGGCCAGGAAGAAATTACCTAGTGCTTAAGCTAGATATCTTACCCTATCCTCTCTCTGATTTCTTACTTCACTCTTTTTATATTTTGTAAATAAATTGTAAATAAATCTCTTTGGAATAAATTAAATTCCTGGTGGCCCTATTATTAAATAATCCAGTCCAACCTTTTTTTATAAAAATGACCTCTTTCTCCCCTTACAATTCACAATATATCTTTTCATACTTTTTAAATTTATAATTTCAGTTTATTCAAGATTATGTTGGTCCATCATCAATGTAAGAATTTGGGTGATAACAAGAAGGATTCCTATGGTAGAGAGAAATATATTACCATTTAGCACATTACATAAATTTTCAAATGCAACCCATCTTGTTCTCTTTCTCTTGTTTCATTGTGGATCTAGTTTATTATTCATTGATAGTGCCTATTCAATACAGTTTTTTCTTTTGTCTCTCCAGCTATGCATTCATGTGTATGTATACAGATAAAACTAATGTACTAATGAGCAACTGTGTTTTTCATTTACTCATGTGAAAAGTTATGACAATGTCTTTTCTATTTATGTATATTTCACTGAGAAGTAACTTCAGTTCTTCAGGTCTTTTATGTAATGAATGTAATGATTGTACAAGGAAAGAACAATATCTAGAATTTAAATCTTCATCTAGGGCTGGTGAATAAACAATATCCAAAGGCTTTCTTAATGCCTAGGTCAAAGAAAATTATATATTTAAAGGGCCAGTGCTTATGTGCCATTGTCAAGTGAGCTCATATTTTGGGAAGTTCTTGGTACAAAGCACAGGAATGAATAGGTGAAATCTCAAGAGTGATGTAGATCAGTTCTGGTGGTCAACTTTCCTCTTTTTATTTTGTGTGCGTCATTGTTGTTAAGTCTGTTTGAGAAGTCATCAGGTTACTTTCTAATGTATATGTGTCTTTTGGCTCATATGAGTGAGTCTGTGTCTGAATTTGATCCTACTTGGGATCTTGGACATTAAGCACCTGCCTCAAATATGGGATTTGAAAACTGATAATGTCAAAGTCACAAACAGACATGGACTTAGATCTAAGAATCTTATTCTTTGACACTGAACTCAATTCTCTGTCCCTGGGAAGATTGCTCAGTGGTGGGCATCAAATTATAATAGTCATCTATGAATAGAAGCATTTGTAGAACCTCCCTAGCAATAGAGGATCCTGCTCTCCTTCTTATAGTGCACAGGATATTTTATCCAACACAGGGGAGCACCTTAGGTGAGCACAAGTTTTCCGGTTTCACACCTGGCTTAATGTCAGTACTCAGCATATCACTGAACAAAGTTATCTCTGTAGTCACATCTGGTACAGTCATTACAATTTGGATGTGTTTGTGGAGTAGACATCTTATTTAAAAATAATCTATTTCTAACTGGAAATAACTTATTTCCATGCAAAGAAAGGGTCTTGCCTATGTACATTCCACAGCCTTATCACCTTGAGGAGCTCCAGTCTGGCGTGGGAGGAGGGAGGAATTCTTTTTAAAAGTAGCTGTTTACCACATACTTTAATTTGCTTGCTTTTTTCTCATTGCCAAAAGTCTTCCTTAAAAATTTTTAACAATCCTTCTTATATTACATGGTGATGGTTCAGGATATTTATGTGAATGAAAACCAAGTTGGAAAAATGTGAGGACTTGAATCAGTGGGGAATAATAAAAACTCAATGTTTCTCATATTATTATTTGAAAAATAGTGCTTGGGAGAAAAACTCTCTACACAGATCTCTGACTCCAGAAATAACAATCATGTCATCAAATTGGACCTTATAAGTAATGAGCTTTGATTTTTTTTCTTCATTCCTTCAGGTATTACTGAAATAATCTTCTGCTTCTATAGCCAAATAATGACTTCAAATCATTTCTATAACACAAAATCACTGTTCGAATTCACATAGACTAGAGTTAGTATTGTTTGTTGCCTGGCTGAGACATACAAATATTTGCATTATTAACCCTGTCTCTCCTTGGTTTAACCTTTATGGAGAGATATTTCAACATGCTTCCCTGAAAAAATAAAAACTCAATCTTTCTTTTGTGTACTCTCTCTGTCTCTGTCTCTCTTTATCACTCTCTCCTTCCCTAGCTCCCTCCCTCTTAATTAATGGGCATGGGGTAACATATGAATAAAATTTCAAGAAACTTCTCCTTACCCATAGATCAATTACTCTTTTACCATATCTCCCTCACCTAGCATATCACATGAAACAGTATGAATAACATATAGCGAATTGAACTTGGAAATAGAAGACATAGGTTCAAGTCCTTCCTTGGTAGATACTGATATGGAAGAGAGAAATTGGGAAAGCATGCAAAAGACAGAAGTAGTGGAGGCTGATGACCTGTCAGTCAAATGAATGTTCTGATTTGGAATATTACCAGGAAAACAATTGGAGGCAAAGCCAACTGCTGGCTGGACCCTGGTTACCCCCGTTGCCTTGTGTCAGGGAAGGAAGGAGTTTTATGTCTTTTAACCTGGAAGACAGACAGAAGGCTGTAGTCTCTGGTGACTTTTGAAGGCAGAAGAAAGAAGGACAATAGTCCAGATATCTCTCTGACTTGCTCTGTTGGTGATAGTAACTGAACCTCCAGACCTATCAGACATCTCTCTCAATTTGAACTCTATCCCAATATCTTCCAATCCCAGGCTCACTGTAATATTACGGAAATCCTCAATCCTCTTACCTCCATTCTCTATCCTTTCCTGTCTTCCCCAAATAAACCCCTTACTTAAGATAAAGAAGAAAAAGAATATTTCATGTGAAACATCATAAACTCATCCTGAGCTAACTTAGAGAAACCAGAAGGAGAATTCACAAAAAGGGGGGTGGCAAGAGGGAGGCTGAAGAGAGGGAGGAAACGGGAGGAAGGGAAGGTAGACAAAAGAAAGAAGATAACTGCCTGATCTTTAGTTACCAATTACCAATCAAATATAGTCCCTTATTATTATTTACTACACTGGGTATATGCTCCTGGATAATTTACTTAACCTCCCAGTGACCCTAGGTAACTCTAAGTACAATTTCCAATGTATTGAACCACAACATAGGTTGATAAATTCAAAACCCAATGAGAACAGTGATGCTCCCCAGATCACTAGACCAGCTTCTAGCCTGGCCTCACTGACCATAAGTTAGAAACCAATCCTTCAAAATCCACAGCTGTGAAGTACCCAGAAACAAATGTTTACTTTTCTCCAATCTTTAGCATTGTGAATTGGTTCATTTTAAGAACCTATGTAGTCTTTTTAATGGAATGTGATATTTGTATCCTTAGAAAATAACAGTATTTTACATAGAAGGCTTAAATTAGTCATATTTTTTTTGCTCCTACATGGATAAAATTATTAGTGTGTATTCTACTCTTAATATTATACATATATGCATGTGTGTATGTACATATTTATGTATGTATATGCACACACAGTATATTGTTGAATATTTATACATATTTCTGTTTTTGCATATCACAGAGGAAAAATCATTGAAGAATTGCCAAAAAGCATGCAAGCATGCATTTAGTTGAATAGACAAGTTACTGAGTTGTGGTATGGGTATGCATATATGTATATATATATATATATATATATATATATATATATATATATATATATATATATATATATATATATATATATATATATATATATATACTGGTGTGATGATTAAATTAACTCTCCCTTGATTGTGAAAATTAAATCAACTCTCCCCTGATTATGAAGATTAAATTAACTTCCCTGCCCATTTTTAAATTCAATCACCAGAAGTATAAACAACCCACTCACAATTGATTGGGGGAGGTCTGGGACCCACATGTGCAATAGTGGGTGATGAATCAGAATTGACTGACTGTCCCCTGGGTAGTTCTAAGCAAAGTTTTAGCTGAAATTGGTAGATGTAAAAGAGAAGGCAGACACAGGAAGTAACACAAAAGACGTGTCTTTAAAAAGGAGTTACAACTTCCTGTGAAAGAGTTCTCTAGTGCTTCTGGAGTTCAGATTTCAATTTGGAGGTTGGTAAAGAATCTGCTTACTGGACCTGAGATCTTGGACTTGGAGTGACTGTTTGTAAATCTCTCCCTTTGGACTGACATGTGGTGAGTGGAAGGCTGACTCCCTTTCCTTGGATTTTCTGAAGTGACTAGTCTCAGGAGAGACCTACCTTCTTGAGAGAGATTCCCTGCAACCCCAGATCCTTGGCTCAAAGCAGAGCACTCCTCCCTTCCCCAGCTAAGGACTAATTAGCCTTGCCTAGTTTGAGCCAGGGGCTGGAGCAAAATACTTAGTGTTCAGACTAGATATGTTCTCCTATCCTTTCTCTGATTTTCTAATTTTCACTCTTTCTGTATTTTATAAATAAATTGTTAAAATAAATCTCTTTGGAATTAATTAAATTCCTGGTGACCCTACTCTGTTTTTTGTTTGTTTGTTTGTTTTTTTAAACCCTTACTTTCTGTCTTGGAGTCAATAGTGTATATTGGCTCCAAGGCAGAAGAATGGTAAGGGTTAGGCAATGGGGGTCAAGTGACTTGCCCAGGGTCACACCGTTGGGACGTGTCTGAGGTCAGATTTGAACCTAGGACCTCATGTCTCTAGGCCTGACTCTCAATCCACTGAGTCACCCAGCTGCCCCCTGTTGACTCTACTCAAACAACCCAATCCAACCTTTTATATAAAACTCTTCAATTTCTACCCCTAACATTGGGCAAGCATTTAATTGCCCCATGCCTCAGGCCCAAATTTAAGATAGCTAAAAATTACAGTGATTATAGTGTTGGAGTCAGGAAAATCTTGGTTAAATTCTGCCTCAGCCACTTCTGCATTACACTTGGAAACTTACCCAACCAGTCAACCTCATTTTCATAATTTGTAAATATAGTAATAATAATAATTAATAGCACTTACCTCACACAGTCATTATTAAGTCCAAATCTTTTTCATCAGCTAAGATATTAAAAAGTGATTTTTAAACATTAAAACACAATTTAAATATTATCATGATTGATGATGATGATGATGTATCAGGAGAAAAAGGTAAACTAGATTGCAATTGGGAAGTTGAAGAGCTTTCTCAAAGATCTTAAGGCAATACCTTGGTTTTCATTGACATTGATTATCGTAGGTTTGGGTTTTTGCAAATTTTTTCCATGAAAAATCAGTCTTGGTTTTTGTCATTTGCCTTAGATTTCATCAGCTTTCCCACTTGACCTTGATGCTAATTTTGTGGGGAAAAAAAGACAACCCATGAATTTCTCTGTTCAGTGTGAGCAATACATGTTTTGATAAGCAAATAAATCAGTTTATCCATAGAGATAGTAAAAGAAAATCAGATAAAGCAGTGGAGAATATATACTTGACAATATACAAAATGAATGAGCTCTCATTGGGAGTGAGATATCACATCTCAGTGAAGTAGAAATTCTCCCATCATATCTCAACTGAGAAAAGGGACATAATCAAGGTAACAATTCCTCTGTGTCAGCTAAGATATGATGGAGAATTTCCAGATAGTGCCTTGATACTTAATGTCTGTATGGGGGGATTCCCCTTCCAAACAATAACCTCTCTCTCTCCTCCTCCCTATCTTCCATAGTCCAAGAAGAGTATTCAGAAAGTTAAATGCCATATTAAATGTTTGTTCTTTACATTAGTCTTTTATATTCATTTAAATTAATTTCTTATTGTTTTTAGTATTAAGCACTATACAGTAGTACCTTGACACACGAGTTTAATTCATTCCATGGCCAAGCTTGTAATTCAATATGCTTGTGTGTCAAATCAAATCTCCCCATTTAAGTTCATGAAAATGCAATTGATACATTCTGACCCCCAAAAATATGTTTTATATGCTTTTAAATATGAAAATGTACTATTTATAAATAGCAAATAAATATATAGATAATAAGAAAGAATGTAAAGAAATAAACTTGCTTCTGAAATGTTATTTACCTTAAAGGTCAGGCAAAGATGCAGGCAGAGAAGGTTTTCATTTCATTTGCTATCCTTTAACATAGCTTACTCTCTACATACCATAATGTGTGGAACAAGTGATTTTTACACAGCTCAGATACAGGACCTGTTGCAACTTTTTCTGGGTGTGTCTTTTCAATAAACTGTTTAATTTTTTACCCAAATCCTCAACTTTTCCTTAATCTTGCTTATACTGATTACCTCATCTACCTCAGGCTGCTCCCCACTAATTTCCTGCCAAACCTCTGTATGCTGCTGCTGCTGTAATTCCTTCAATTCCTCCATCATCAGGATCCATGGTTAAAAGTTAAGAAATTTGCCGAAAAAATGATAGTAAAGACAAAAGTAAAGATGAAAGCAAAAGCAATTCAATACAGATGCCTGAATAGCCAGATAAACACTGAACTAAACAAGACAGTCCGATGTAACTTGTGAAACTGAATGTTCAGTGGACTATCTAATGGAGGCTGGTGGAAGCTCATGAATCAAATATCCACTCGTGACTTCAAGCTGAAAAATCCTAATCGTGATTGCTTGTATCTCAAATTGCTCATGATTTAAGGTCCTCATGTATCAAGGCACCACTGTTTGAGTTATCCATAAAACAGTCTTTTAGGTAAAGATGAGTTTGACATTTGGGATATAGGGATGGCCAAGAGGAGTTGTGTTTTCTGCAGCAGAGTTGAAAGGTTTGGCAGTTCAACTCAAGAAAGGATCTCACTTTCCTGTA
This sequence comes from Monodelphis domestica, assembly GCF_027887165.1. Classification (NCBI taxonomy): domain Eukaryota; kingdom Metazoa; phylum Chordata; class Mammalia; order Didelphimorphia; family Didelphidae; genus Monodelphis; species Monodelphis domestica. Next base: position 225,836,811 of record NC_077232.1, on the reverse strand, counting down.
CTTTATCTTGCCAAGAGATCTTCAGAATCTCCCTAAGACAGTTCAAATGAAAGTGATTCAATTTTCTGGTATGGTGATGGTAGGCTGTCTAGGCTTCATGGACATACAATAATGAAGTCAATACCATAGACCTTAAGTCTAGTATACAGCTTGATACCTCTTCTCTCCTACATTTTGTTTTGGGACTTCCAAACACTAAGCTCTGGCATCAACCTTATCATCTATGTTGAAAGTATACTGCCATACTACCACATTCAAATAGCATCCCTGAGGGAAACAAGACTGGCAAATGAAGGCCAGCTTACTGAAGTAATAGCTGGAGATGCTTTTTTTTTTTTTCCTGGAATGGCTGCTCTGATGATGGGGCCCATGAAGCTCTCATAGGTTTCACAATTAGAACTAATCTAATCAGCAAGATTGTATGCCTCCCTAGGATTGTATGCCTCTAAATAGTATTTGCCTTTGTTTCCTCACCAAAGGTGTGAAAAACAGGTCAATGGCATTGCAGCTGACACTTGCAGGAAAGTACCATGTCACCTCCATCAATATGTAGGTACCCACCATGATGAACCATGATAAAGTCAAAGAAAAAAAGGAAAGGAGTAGACAAAGGAAGAGGTCATTTAAAACTAGAGAAGTCATTGGCCATACAAGAATATCATTAGAGTGCAGAACAGGCGAGTTTCTCAGAGTTTAGAGAGTCAACAGACAAGTCAATGATACAATAAACATCTATCTAGAGTAAGGCAGGGTACATCTTACTATTGGTGATGGTATGGATAAAGAATGACATGAGGAATATTATCTGGGAAATGAATCATCTGAAAAGTAGATTGTTCATTCATTTAGTGAGAGTAAGGCAAAACAAATGGATAGTCCTAAAATGAAGCTTCCTTTGAAATGTTAAAAGGTCAAGAGGAAGACTTTCAGCACACTTGCTAGATTCTCCATAGAATATTTATGGGAGGACATAGACAAGAATCACACATAATCGGACTCAAAACTTTTTCCATGGAAATGTTATTATAGAGTTTACATTCTCCTGCCATAGCCTTAAAAACCCAGGAAATCTTTATAATAGGATAAGGTTTCAGAATAGGATTTTATTTGGAGGGTTAAACATACATTTGTCTACCATTATACATTTCTAGACCTTTATTACTTCACTGAATGAAATATGGTGCTCTAGCCCTAATGAATCATATTTTCCATCTCAATTGCATCACTTATATCTAGGCAGTATTTAATTTACTATTTCATGGTAAGTTAAACAGAGACGGATGTAAAGTAACTCAGTCAACCAGGGCATGATACAGATTGTCTATACAATTCGAAAGTACCTAATTAAGTCAAATCATAAAATATATATCAGATTGGTTAATTGGTGCTGTATAGAAAACCTGATCCACTGAAGGGTTAACTTATTCATCAGCTGAAAATGAACTATTTGATTTTTCATTCTTTACCCATTTTTTTTAGTTCACAACACAATAGAAAAATGCAATGATAGCTTTCAGTTATCTTTTTGTGCTGTATGCCCTAGATGTTGGGGAAAGAACACTATAGGAAGGCATCAATAAATTAAGTTAGAATCTGGACTCTGACACTGTCTCGGCCTTCTGAACCTTGGTATACCTTACTGCTACCCTTAGCTTCAATTAGGAGGGTTTGATACATTTTATCTAAGAAAGTGTCTAGATCTAAAGACTCATGCTTCAGTGATTTTTATTGAAATATGAATTCCCCCAGTACATAGCACACTGCCTTGCACATAACAGAGGCACAATTAAATTACATTAATTTGAATTGAGTTAATCTGAATTAAAATGAATAAAAGACATTGGCAGAATATATACTAATGTCTGGTCTTCCACACACTCTAATCTCTGTCAGCTTCACTCCCAGTACTCCCTGAAATGAGCTTTTTCTCAACTAGCAAGTTACTCAACGTGCATGTGTGTGTTTGTGTGTGTGTGTGTGTGTGTGTGTGTGTGTGTGTGTGTGTGTATGCCTGTGTGTGGGCGTGTGTGTGCAAAGAAAGGCAAAAAAACAAAACAAAACCCCAGTACATTCCTTCAAGGAACTAACAACCAAATTAGAGAGGTAAATATGTTTTCTTTATAATATATGAGGGTGTTCATTCTAAACTCTCATGGTCCATACAATGATACTGAATCCAAAGTCCTTATCCATCCCAATCACCATGCCAATTTATCTCTTTTGGGGGCAATTAGAAGGATCTACATAGACACAGAGTGAAGCATGTGTCATTATGGTAAGATGATGTAACAAAAAATGGATAGGTGAGAAGGATACCTTGGGGGGAAAAAAGGTAGAGAAATAATGGGAAAGTATCTCACATAAAACAGGCATGAAAGGAAAAGCTTTTATAATGGAGTTGAAAATGGTTGGAGAAGGGAGCAGTTAAGTCTTAAACATCAGTATCATCTAAAATGCTTTAAAGATTTTATAGTGTATAAGGTGATTGTAAATGGAATTTCTCTTTCTAATTCTTGCTCCTGAAATGGGTTGGAGATATACAGAAATGCTGATGACTTATGCGGGTTTATTTTGTATCCTGCAAGTTTGCTAAAATTGTTGATTATTTCAACTAGCTTTTTGGTTGATTCTCTAGGATTCTTTAATTAAACCATCATATCATCCACAGAGTGATAGCTTGGTCTCCTCATTGCCTATTTTAATACCTTCAATTTCTTTTTCTTCTCTAATTGCTACAGTTAGAGTTTCTAGTAAAATGTTAAATAATAGAGGTGATGATAGGCATCCTTATTTCACTCCTGATCTTATTGGGAAGGCTTCTAGTTTATCCCCATTGCAGATGATGTTTGCTGATGGTTTTAGATATATACTGTTTATTATTTTTAGGAAAGACTCTTCTATTCCTATCCTTTCTAGTGTTTTCAGTAGGACTGGGTGTTGTATTTTATCAAAGGCTTTTTCTGCATCTATTGAGATAATCATGTGATTTTTGTTGGTTTGCTTATTAATATGGTCAATTATGTGGATGGTTTTCCTAATATTGAACCATCCCTGCATTCCTGGTATGAATCCTACCTGATCATAGTGAATAACCCTTGTGGTGACTTGCTGGAGTCCTTTTGCTAGTATTGTATTTAAGATTTTTGCATCTATATTCATTAAGGAGATTTGTCTATAGTTTTCTTTCTCTGATTTTGAACTACCTGGCTTTGGGATCAGTACCATGTTTGTGTTGTAAAATGAATTTGGTAGAACTCCTTCTTTGCTTATTCTGTCAAATAGTTTGTATAATATTGGGATTAGTTGTTCTTTGAATGTTTGATGGAATTCATTTGTGAATCCTCTGGACCTGGGTATTTTTTCTTAGGGTGTTCTTTGATGGCTTATTCAATTTCTTTTTCTGATATGGGGTTGTTTAGGTAATTTATTTCTTCCTCTGTTAGTCTAGGCAGTTTATATTTTTGTAAATATTCATCCATATCACCTATATTGCTATATTTGTTGCCATATAATTGGGCATACTAGTTTTTAATGATGCCTTAATTTCCTCTTCATTAGAGGTGAGGCATCCATTTTTATCATTGATACTATCAATTTGATTTTCTTCTTTCCTTTTTTTAATTAGACTGACCAGTAATTTGTCTGTTTTATTTGTTTTTTCAAAGTACCAGGTTCTAATCTTATTTATTAAATCAATAATTTTTTTACTTTAAATTTTATTAATTTCTCCTTTAATTTTTAGGATCTCTAATTTAGTCTTCATCTGAGGATTTTTAATTTGTTCACTTTCTAGTTTTTTAATTTGCATGCCCAATTCATTGACCTCTACCCTTCTTAATTTGTTAATATATAAACTCAAGGATATAAATTTATCCCTGAGTACTGCTTTGGATACATCCCATAGGTTTTGAAAGCATGTCTCATCATTATCATTTTCTTTCATTATCATCATTCTTTCAGTGAAGTTATTAATTGTTTCTATGATTTGTTCTTTAACTAACCAGTTTTGGAGAATCGTATTATTTAATTTCCAATTAGTTTTTGATTTACCTATCCATGTGCTCTTACTAATTATTATTTTCATTGCATTGTGATCTTAGAAGGTTGCATTTATTATTCCTGCTATTTTGCTCTTGTTTGCAATGTTTTTATGCCCTAAGAGATGGTCAATTTTTGTGAATGTACCATGTGCTGCTGAAAAGCAGGTGTATTACAAAATACTTAGGAATCTATTTGCAGAGACAAACACAGGAACTATATGAACACAACTATAAAACACTCTCCACACAATTAAAACTAGCTCTAAACAATTGGAAAAGCATTGATTGCTCATGAGTGGGACGAGCTAACATAATAAAAATGACAATCCTACCCAAATTAATTTACTTATTTAGTGCCAAACCCAATGAACTACCAAAAAACTTCTTTACTGAATTAGAAAAAAAAAACATAAAAAAGTTCATTTGGAAGAACAAAAGATCAAGGTATCCAGGGAAATCATGAAAAAAAAAAGTTCAAAGGAAGGAAGACTTGCAGTCCCAGTTCTCAAATTATACTATAAAGCAGTGGTTATCAAAACAATTTGGTACTGGCTAAGAGACAGAAAGGAGGATCAGTGGAATAGACTTGGGGTAAATAACCTCAGCAAGACAATCTATGTGATAAGCCCAAAGATCCCAGTTTGTGGAACCATAACCCACTATTTGATAAAAACTGCTGGGAAAATTGGAAGACAGTATGGAAGAGATTAGGTTGGGATCAAAATCTCACACCCTAAACCAAGTTAAACTCAGAATGGGTGAATGACTTGAGCATAAAGAAGGAAACTATAGGCAAATTAGGCAAACACAGAATAGTATACATGTCAGATCTTTGGGAAAGGAAAGACTTCAAAACTAAGCAAGAGTTAGAAAAATCACAAAATGTAAAATCAATAATGTTGATTACATCCAATTAAAAAGGTTTTGTACAAACAAAACTAATGTATTGAAAATGAGAAGAGAAGAAACAAATTGGGAAATAATCTTCATTACAAAAACTTCTGAGGTCGAGCAGAAGATCCCGGTAAAGGCTTGGAGGTCGGTCACTGCTTAGATCTCCTACTAGGGAGCTTAACCCGCCCACCCCTCGTGGTCTCCGCTGCAGCTGCCACTGTCTCAGCGCCGCTCGTAGCACGCCAGCCACCCTCCAGGGCAAGCGTCGGAAACCGGGCTTTGTCCGTGAGCTGCCTCTTTTGGCGTCTAGGTCTGAGGCTCCACCGTCCAACAACCTGACCAAGATGTCTGGGCCGAAGGCAACCGAACCCCTCCCGAGACTTCCGAGAACCAATGGTGCCAATATTCTGCGACCTGCAGATCGAGAAGCGAATCCAGGTATGGACATTGAGGACATCGCACAGATAATGCGAAAAATTGGAGACGACCTGTATCTTAAATATGTTCTTGAAAATGCATTGTTTATAGTGTCTAACATGAAGTTCCCTTGAAAGATGGATGGCTTCGATATTCTCTCAACATGTCTACAATTCCTCAACAGAAAGTGAAGAAACTTCTTTAGAGAAGGTTTAGAGAAGCCTTCTAAGAGCAAGGATCTACAAGGGAAATATGGAGATTTGTCATTCTTTTCAACCACAATTTAGACACCTTAAAAGCCACTTGGGAGTTTTTCCAGCATTTTTTTCCACCAAGATTTCAGTGTTAGATCCAAGTAATTGTTACACATAATGTGTAAATTGTCTACCTTGTGAATCATGCACCAGAATTTCTAATTATCAGTTTTAAGACCACTGAATATGTTGCATTGTTTTGATACATTTCATGTGTGTATTTCAACTGTAATACAGTTGGGGCCTAGGTCTGGGTTTGAGGGGTCTTATTTATTTAATTTAAGGTAAAAGTATTTGAGTGACCCCCATTTTTGAGTTTTGTTCATTTTGTGAAGTTATGTGGATTTTTCAAAGCTATGTAAATCCTGATGTAAACAGTGTTTAAGGCTGCTTTTTAAATTCTGAGCCTGTTATCCCAAAAGTTATCTCTGCTTCATACTTGTCAAATGGATATGCTTCATCTGTAAAATGAGCTGGGGGGTTTTGCCAAGAAAAGCCCAAAATAGGGTCACAATGTCACAATAGGGTCACAACAAAAGTGGGCCAGGTGGTTTGGGGGAGCACAGTGCAGGGGTATGGGGAAAATATATGGGGAAAACTTGAGGAACAAGATTACCAGGCATGAGGTCACCTTGAATAGACCTATTGCCAGTGCTAACTTTGGACAAAGACAACCCATGCCCAAGTTATGTAACTTCCCTTTTAATTATACTTTTAATGCAACTGTTTCATAACTTGCAGTCTTATCTGAGGACTAAAAATTGCCTATTTCAATCTTCAATTTCAATTTTTGTTCTTCCAAATGAAATTTGTTATGGTTTTTTCTAATTCATTAATAAAAGTTTTTTGGTTGTTCAAAAAAAAAAAACAAAAACTTCTGACAAAGGCCTAATTACTCAAATTTATAAAAAGCTAAACCAATTGTACAAAAAATCAAGTCATTCTCCAATTGATAAATGGGCAAGGGACATGAATAGGCAATTTTCAGTTAAAGGAATCAAAACTATCAAAAAAAAATCACCAGTATTTCTATATATTACCAACACAACCCAATAGGAAGGCATAATAGGAGAAATTATATTTTAAATAATTGCAGACCCTATAAAATATTTGGGAGAAATCCAAGGACTATATGAACACAATTGCAAAGTCTTTTTCACACAAATAAATACATATCTAAACAACTTGAGAAATATTAACTGTTCATTAGCAAGCTAAGTCAAGGAGCAGCTAGGTGGTGTAGTGGATAGAGTGTTGAGTTTTTAATCAGATAGACATCTTCCCTATTCTAAATCTGGCCTCATTTACTAGCTGTGTTAGCCTGGACAACTTGCTTAACCTTGACTGTCTCAGTTCCTCATCTGTAAAATCAACTAGAGAAGGAAATGTCAAACCATGCCAGTATCAGTAGTTAAAATCTTACTATTTAAGCAAAGTGTCCTTCAAATAATTTAAACTCTTTGTTTGATTTTTGTCATTTTTATCTCTAACTTCTAGGATAGTGGCCACATAAAAAAATAATCAGCATATGACTTGTTATGTAGTCCTAGATAAATAGATATTGAATAAATCAATGAATAGATTCTAAGGAAGAGAAATGAATAAAATAATTATTTTTTTCCCTGAATCTTTCCTTAGTTACATTAGTGATTTCTAATCCTCTCCCCCAATCTCTGTCTTTGTCATTTTTAGGATTGTTAAACAGTGGGATGATTCAGGATGAGGATTTTGAATGGCTGTCTTTGAGGGTTTTTTTGTTTGTTTTTTAAACAGGGTGAACTATTTTCTCTCTCTTATACCTCAAGTGTTCATCCTTGCCTCCCTGTCATTGCTCAGGCTTTGCCCCTTGACTTAAATAGTATGCCTTTTAATGTTTACTTAGTTAGCAAAGCCATTATTGGTGATTTATGAGATTATTTAAATGTTTTGAAAACATTTATCTCTTACTTCCCAATTTCTACAATGTATCTTAAATTTTCATTTAATTTTTAAATTGTATTTTTGTTTTCTCCCCTAGTAAGAGAATAAATTTCTTCCAACGGACTATGTTTTACATATCTTACCTGTGTCTCCCCACCATGCTAGCACAATGCTAATCAATTAATAAGTTCTTTAAAAATATTCAATAATGATTTAATTTTATCCTTTGTCAAATTGTATGGTAGTAGAACATAATTTTTAGTAGAAATGTAAGTTATTCAAGGTAAGGGAGTACTTTATTATGTATATACATAGCCCTACTTCCTTGCTTAGTACTTGGCACATGGTAAGTTATAAGATTACAGTATCATAGAGGTGAAATTAGAGAGAAAGTTAACTATTGTAAGATCATAAACTTAGAACTGTTCTTCCTTTGTTTTGTAGCTATGGAAACTGAGTCCCATGGTAGTTAAGTGATTTGTCTAAGGTTATAAACCTTATAAAACTATTAAATAAAATAGCTGATATTTGAACCAATGATCTCAGGAAAACTGAGCTCCAGAAAGGTTAAATAACTTGCACAAATAAAGATTTATTGAATGGAAGAAATTGAGTCTATTATGTGTCTTTAAAAAATACCTGACATTCTTATAGAGATATTTAACTAATATTTATAAAATACTTTTTTTTCATTATTTTATTTGGTCATTTCCAAGCATTATTCATTGGTGACAAAGATCATTTTCTCTCCCTCCCCCTACCTATCCCATAGCCGACATTCCCCTGGGTATCACAAGTGTTCTTGATTCGAACACATTGCCATGTTGTTGGTGTTTGTACCAGAGTGTTCATTTAGAGCTTCTCCTCAGTCATATCCCCTCAACCCCTGTAGTCTAGCAGTTGGTTTTCCTCGGTGTTTTTACTTCCACAGTTTGTCCTCTGCGTGTGGATAGTGTTTATTCTCCTAGATCCCTGCAGATTGTTCAGAGACATTGCATTGACACTAATGGAGAAGTCCATTACGTACAGTTGTACCACAGTGTGTCAGTCTCTGTTTACAATGTTTTCCTGGTTCTGCTCCTTTCACTCTGCATCACTTCCTGAAGGTTGTTCCAGTCTCCATGTAATTCCTCCACTTTATTATTTCTTTGAGCTCAATAGTATTCCCTCACCAACATATACCACAAATTGTTCAGCCATTCCCCAATTGAAGGGCATCCCCTCATTTTCCAATTTTTGGCCACCACACAGAGGGCTGCTATGAATATTCTTGTACATGTCTTTTTCCTTATTATCTCTTTGGGGTACAAGCCCAGCAGTGCTATGGCTGGATCATAGGGCAGGCAGTCTTTTATTGCCCTTTGGGCATAGTTCCAAATTGCCCTCCAGAATGGTTGATCAGTTCACAACCCCACCAGCAGTGAATTAGTGTCCCTACTTTGCCGCATCCCCTCCAGAATGTAAAAAATAGACTTGAATACAGGACTACAATCCCCACAAGCCTTTGCTCCACTTCCCCAGAAGGCCTTGTAATCTCACCTGGGCCGAGATTGAGAAGGTATTTAAGCTGATTCAAAGACTTTTGAGGGGCTCTTGGACTTCCGTTTTGGGGCAGATGTGGCTTTTTTTTCATAATGTAGGTGAGGTTGTGTCTAGGCCACTCTATGGCCTGGACACGTGTCTCTTATCCTGTATTTTCTTTAATCCTTAATCTTCAATAAACCTCTAAAAAAATATAATACTCCTTGCAGAGAGAAACTAATTTCTACCTGCCTCAGATGCCTCAGTCTCCCTGTCTCCCCTAAATTTTAACTGTTACAGTTTTTGGTGCCCAATAGATTGGATGAGAACTTCTCAAAAATTTTTTTAGCCTAGAGAATTTTTTTAAAAGCCACGATTCTCCAAGATACTCTTTAGAAAACCATCTTGATCGACTCCTGTTTCTGCTCCTGGCCTCTCACCTGGTGCCCGAGCTCTGGCTCCCGGCCCAACCAACCCCAGAGGTCTATCTCTCACCCATCTGGCCTCCAACCCAGACGGCTCATCACCCAGATCCTTGGAGCAGATTGCTGAGGACTCATTGTGACCAGCTGGTAACAGTATTGGCCACGTGGGCAGAGGGGAGAGACGAGAGGGAAAGGAGACCAGGTAATTTTCCCTTAGGCTAAGCCTCCACATGGAATGGGGGTATTGACCACAGAGGGGGATCAGAGCAGGGGAGAGAAGAAGAAACAGATTTTTCAAACAGAAACTTAAAAAGCAATGGGCTGTTTAAAAGGATTTTTGACTGTTCTGATAATTTCATTGATTTCACCTGCATGCCAGAAGAAACATTCAGCCCAAAGATCCAACTTTGAATTTGCAAATGGGTGGCTCAGGGAACTGAGAGCATGGTCCTGGGTTAAAATTTGGCCTCAGATACTCCCCAGCTGTGGCTCGGAGCAGATCGATAGCCTTTACTACTCTACCTTCGGACAATAGACATTTAAATGGATAATTAAAAACAAACAAACAAAAAACCCACCCAAGGAACTTTGAAGACTAAAGGCTATATTCTAAGGCATTTCAGACACCAATGGTTTATAAAAATCTCTGTATTCTATTGCATTTTTTGTTATGGTTTAACTTTGTGATTTTAAGTTCATATATTACTGGATTCAATATTATTCTGCTTGAACTGAAGGTTGATTGAATTTATTGTGAATGTACTGAGTTTTGAAATTCTGTTGTTTTTCCCCTAAAACTATTGAACAAATATTATTGTGAATAAGCCCATATATGAAAAAACAGCTTTTTTCTATTTTGCTGAGGATAGATGGACTTCAGAACTGGTTATAATTGTATAAAACCTTTGGAATTTTAATGTGCTAAATACCTCAAATGATTTGATTTTAAGGGTTTTTTAAATATGATTTTTGGAATTTTTTTTTTAACAATCTGGTTATTTTTGCCTGCCCCTACCACGAGGTAAGGCCCATTAGCTGAAGTGAAATACATTTTATAACCCCCAACCTTCCCACATGTGAATGGAAGTTGGGCAGTTATTCTCAAGGCATTTGTATACCTATAAGCCTCCAAGAAAAAGGAGCACCCCCTTATTTATACTCTTCAGCTCACTACTTTGCACCAGAATGATATATAGATTTCTTGATTATGTTCTTAACCCTAGATGAGTTTTACTTTGTTTAAAAAAAATGTTTATTACCAAGGTTGAAAGATTGCTATGTTTGTAAAAATTGTGACAAATGTCCATCAATTCATAGGTTTTAAAAATGTCATACAGCAACTTATGTGAAATATGAAAGTGTGTTTGTTTGCTATTGCAATTAATTGGGCTATTGAGAATTTTGGGGATTTTGATATTTACATATTTATACTACTGTGTTTTTAAAGATGAAAAAATTGTTAACCTTGTTCAATTCATTTGCCTTCTACTCACAGTGATCATGGCCAGATACAAAGAGGAAATGGATCTCATTTTTTGGTGAGAAAGCCTTGTATTTTATATTTTCTTAGCTGACACAGAGTGTCAATGATTATAAGCTATATTTTTGAATTTTTTAAAGCTCTTTTATTATTATATATTTCTTGCATGTGCAATATACTTTTTCAGTTTTTTTATTATTTTTTCTCTCCTTTTTATATTTGAAGCACATGTCACCAGCATTAAGATTTTCTTTAACCTTTTGATTTTTCAGTACTACAATTGTAAGATACATTTGTCAGAGCATGCCCAAAAAGCTTGTGTCTATAAAAATGATGCCACTAATTATTTAAATAAATTATGGGACTTTGCTTAATGATTCTGTCTGATTCCAGGAGAAGATATACACACAAGAGCCATTTTACACAGCCAAAGAAAGGCCAATCTAGGATGGACTGATGCACTTCTAGGCCAATACGAAGGTCTTGAACCTAGTGTGAAGACTCGAGATTACTGTGTTTAACATGTGTTAAGACATAGGCTTTCCTTGTATCCACACTCACTCTGAAGATACTCATAGACAAGTATCCCCAAAACCTTGGCTCCTACTTGGCTTCTATAATCTGGTCCTCTTTTCTGCCTCTCATAGTGTGGTACCTTTCTGTAGTCCTGGCACTGACTGGGTAAATGCATCATTACTTAGATCATTTTGATTGGGCCCTGATTGAAGGACCTGTTATAGATTTATTTTTCTTCTACTTGGAATTTTACACATAAGACTTTGATAGTCTATATTTTCATCCAGAAATCTTTCTTTTTTTGGATTTTCTGATATCCTTTTAATATCTCTTGCCAGTTGATTCATATGCCTCATACCTCAGCCATGTATCCCTAAGTGATCCTTTTTTTTTTCAATCACCCTCTTAATGGGGGGAATGTAAAAATATCATTATTTAAATTGCAAAGTTTAAATTCTTTTTGAGAAGAATTTTAGGTAAAGAAGATGCTACCTCTCTGAATCCAGAAACTGAACTGTTGGAGAAGACACCATGAAGAAGCCTCAAGACCAGCCAGCTGCACAAAAATTGAACTTTGGTTGTGGTTGATTGAACATTTATTTGTATGTATACTTTCATGCCAAAGGGGACTACCCCCTAACTGGCTTTTTGTCAATGTGTTCAGCAATTATTGGGTTTGTTTGTTTTTTTCTCTTATCATCAAATTATTGTAATATTTAAATTGATCATTTTTTCATGATCCTTTGGAAAAAAAATTAATTTTTTTGCAAACAATCAAACGGGGGGATGTAAAAAATAGACTTGAATACAGGACTACAATCCCCACAAGCCTTTGCTCCACTTCCCCAGAATGCCTTGTAATCTCACCTGGGCCGAGATTGAGAAGGTATTTAAGCTGATTCAAAGGCTTTTGAGGGGCTCTTGGACTTCCGTTTTGGGGCAGATGTGGCTTTTTTTTTCATAATGTAGGTGAGGTTGTGTCTAGGCCACTCTATGGCCTGGACTCGTGTCTCTTATCCTGTATTTTCTTTAATCCTTAATCTTCAATAAACCTCTAAAAAAATATAATACTCCTTGCAGAGAGAAACTAATTTCTACCTGCCTCAGTCTCCCCATCTCCCCTAAATTTTAATCTTTACAAGTATTCATTACTTTCCTTTGCTGTCATGTTAGCCAATCTGCTAGGTGTGAGGTGATATCTCAGAGTTCTTTTATTTTGCATCTCTCTGATTATAAGAGATTGGGAAAACTTTCTCATGTGCTTATTAATAGTTTTGATTTCTTTATCTGAAAACTGCCTATTCATATCCCTTGCCCATTTATCAATTAGAGAATGGCTTGATTTTTTTTGTACAATTGATTTAGCTCTTTGTAAATTTGAGTAATTAAACCTTTGTCTGAGATTTTTATGAGGATTGTTTCCCAATTTGTTGCTTTCCTTCTGATTTTGATTACATTGGTTTTGTTTGTACAAAAACTTTTTAATTTGATGTAGTCTAAATTATTTATTTTGCATTTTGGGACTCTTTCTAAGTCTTTCTTGGTTTTAAAATATTTCCCTTCCCAAAGGTCTGACATGTATACTATTCTGTGTTCGCCTAATTTTCTAGTTTCCTTCTTTATGTTCAAGTCATTCGCCCATTTTGAATTTATCTTGGATTTTTCTAAATCAGTAAAAAAAAATTTTGGAAGTTCCATGGGCATGGCACTAAATATATAAATAAGTTTGGGTAGGATGGCCATTTTTATTATATTGGCTCATCCTATCCATGAGCAGTTAATGTTTTTCCAATTGTTCAAGTCTAGTTTTAGTTGTGTGGAGAGTGTTTTGTAGGTGTATTCATATAGTTCCTGTGTTTGTCTCGGGAGAAAGATTCCTAAGTATTTTATTTTGTCTAAGGTGATTTTGAATGGGATTTCTCTTTCTAGTTCTTGCTGCTGAGCTGTGTTGGAAATATATAAAAATGCTGATGACTTATGCGAGTTTATTTTGTATCCTGCAACTTTGCTAAAGTTGTTGATTATTTTGATTAGCTTTTTGGTTGAATTCCTAGGATTCTTTAAGTAGACCATCATGTCATCCACAAAGAGTGATAACTTGGTCTCCTCCTTGCCTATTTTAATGTCTTCAATTTCTTTTTCTTTTTTAGTTGCTACTGCTAGTGTTTCAAGTACAATGTCAAATAGTAGAGGTGATAATGGGCATCCTTGTTTCACTCCTGATCTTATTGGGAATGCATCTAATTTATCCCCATTGCAGATGATATTAGTTGATGGATTTAGATATATACTGTTTATTATTTTTAGGAACAACCCTTCTATTCCTATGCTTTCTAGTGTTTTTAATAGGAATGGGTGTTGTATTTTATCAAAGGCTTTTTCTACATCTATTGATATAATCATGTGATTCTTGTTGGTTTGCTTGTTGATGTGGTCAATTATGTGGATGGTTTTCCTTATATTGAACCAGCCCTGAATCCCTGGTATAAATCCTACTTGATCATGGTGAAGGACTCTTCTAATCACTTGCTGGAGTCTTTTTGCTAGTATCCTATTTAAGATTTTTGCATCTATATTCATTAGGGAGATTGGTCTATAATTTTCTTTCTCTGTTTTTGGCCTGCCTGACTTTGGAATTAGTACCATGTTTGTGTTGTAAAAGGAATTTGGTAGAACTCCCTCTTTGCTTATTATGTCAAATAGTTTGTATAGTATTGGGATTAGCAGTTCTTTGAATTGTAAATTTGAGATTTGAACTCTGGACTTCAATCCCCACAAGTCCTTGCTCCACTTCCCCAAAATGCTTTGTAATCTCACAGAATTCTGAGGTGGGCAAGATCGAGAAGGTACTTAAGCTGATTGCAAAGGCTTCTGAGCTCTCTTCTTTTGGACTTCTGTTATGAGGCAGACATGGCTCTTTCCATAATGTAGGTGAGGTCTTGTCTAGGCCTCTGGCCTAGGCATGTGTTTTTTATTACTTGTATATTCTTAAATTCTCAATCTTTAATAAACCTCTAAAAATATATATTACCCCTTGCAGAGAGAAACTAATTTCTACCTGCCTCAGTCTCCCCTAAATTTTAATCTTTACAGTTGGTGACCTAATGGGAAAAAACTCTCATTCTTCTGATTTAATCTTTATAGCTAGTGCCTAGAATTTTTTTAAGCCATGTCTGTCCAAGATGCTTTTTAGAAAACTATCTTGATCAGCTCCTGCCTGTGGCCCTCTTTGGCTTCTGCTTCTGCTCCTGGCCTCTCACCTGAGCCCGAGCTCCCGGTTCTCCTTGTCTTTTTTTTTTACCCTTGCAAAGCTGTTGATCAGCTCCTGCCTGCTTGCTGCCGCCATCCACTTCGGACAGCCACTTCTCCTGGCCCCACCCCTGCTGCCCGTTCTGCTTGGCCCTGCTTGTCTGCACTCTGGCTCTGGCCCCGACCAGCAGACTTTCTCTTGCTCACCTGGCCCACCTGATTAAACCAAGATTGTAATCACCTGGTGGCCTGCCTGCCCAACAAACCCAGATCCTTGGCAGGTAACAAAACGGGGGGGGGGGGGGGTGAGGGGGTGTATTGGCTCCACGTGGGCGGCCTGGGCTCCACGTGGACTGGGGCAGGAGGAGGTATATAAGGGGAGAGAGAAAAAGGGAGAGGAGAAGAAACAGATTTATCAAACAGAAACTTAATAGCAATGGGCTGTTTAAAAGGATACCTTTTGACTCTTCTGGTAATTTCATTGACTTCACCTGCCTGTCAGGGAGCAGACTCAGCCCAAAGATTCAACTTTGGAGGGTCAAATGGGTGGCTCAGCAAACTAAGAACCAGGCCTACAGACATGTGGTCCTGGGTTAAAATCTGGCCTCAGATACTTCCCAGCTGTGTGGCCCCAAGCAGATCACTCAGACCCCATTGCTTAACCCTTACCACTCTGCCTTCGGACAATAGACATTTAAATGGATAATTAATTAAAAGAAAAAAAACACTGCCAAGGAATTTCAAAGAGACTATAGGATAAATTTTGAGGCATTTCAGACTCCAATGGTTTATAAAAATCTCTGTATTCTTTTGCATTTTTTGTTTAAGGTTTAACTTTGTGATGTTAAATTCATATATTACTGGATTGAATATTATTCTGTTACACCGAAGGTTGATTGAATTTATTTTAAATATCCTGAGTTAACTACTGTTAAATTCTGTTGTTTTTCCCCTATAACTGTGTTGAAAATATATTATTGCATAAGCCCATATATGAAAAAACAGTTTTTCTATTTTGCCTTTGTAAAATTGTCATAGAGATAGATGGACTTCTTCAGAACTGGTTATAATTGTATAACAACCTTGGAAAAATTTAATGTACTAAATATCTCAAATGATTTTAAGGGTTTTTTTAAATATGATTTTTGGAATTTTTTTTTAACAATCTCTGGTTATTTTTGCCTGCCCCTACCGTGAGGTAAGGCCAATAGTAGCTGAAGTGAAATGCATTTTATAACCACTAACCTTCCCGCATTTCTAAATATGTGAATGGAAGTTGGGCAGTTAATCTCAGGGCATTTGTACCCCTAAAAAGCCTCCAAGATAAAGGAGCACCCATTTATTTATGCTCTTCAGCTCACTATTTTACTTCTACCAGAATGATATATAGATTTCTTGATTATGTTCTTAACCCAAGATGAGTTTTATTATGTTTAAATACCAAGGTTGAAAGATTGCTATGTTTGTAAAAATTGTGACAAATATCCATCGATTCATAGATTTAAAATACCATACAGCAACTTATGTGAAATGTGAAAGTGTGTTTGTTTGCTATTGTAATTAATTGGGCTATTGAGAATTTTGGGGATTTTGATAACTACATATTTGTACTACTGTATTTTTAAAAATGAAAAATTGTTAACCTTGTTCAATTCATTTGCCTTCTACTCACAGTGATCATGGCCAGATATTAAGAGGAACTGGATCTCATTTTTGGTGAGAAAGCCTTGTAATCTTTATTTTCTTAGCTGACACAGAGTGTCAATGATTATAAGCTATATTTTGGAATTTTTAAAGACTTTTATTATATTTTTCTTGCATGTGCAATATACTATTTGTTTTTTTTCTCTCTTTTTTATATTTGAAGCACATGTCACCAGCATTAAGATTTTCTTTAACCTTTTGATTTTTCAGTGCTACAATTGTAAGATACATTTGTCAGAGCATGCCCAAAAAGCTTGTGACTATAAAAATGATGCCACTAATTATTTAATAAATTATGGGACTTTGCTTAATGATTCTGTCTGATTCCAGGAGAAGATATACACACAAGAGCCATTGCACAAAGCCAAAGAAAAGCCAATCCAGGATGGATTGATGCACTTCTAGGCCAATACAAAGGTCTTGAACCTAGTGTGAAGACTCGAGGTTACTATGTTATCATTGCTAGACATAGGCTTTCTTTGTGTCCACACTCACTCTGAAAATACTCACAGACAAGTATCCCGGAAACCTTGGCTCATAATCTGGTCCCTTTTTTGCCTTTCATAGTATGGCAACTTTCTGTAGTCCTGGCTACTGACTGGGTAAATGCATCATTGCTTAGATCATTTTGATTGGGCCTTGATTCAAGGACCTGTTATAGATTTATTTTTCTTTTATTTGGAATTTTTACACATAAGACTTTGATAGTCTATATTTTCATCCAGTTTTTTCTTTTTTTATTTATTTGAATTTTTCTGATATCTTTTTAATTTCTCTTGCCAATTGATTTATATACCTCATACCTCAGCTATTCATCCCTAAGTGATTCTGTATTTGTCAATCACCCTCTTAACGGGGGGAATGTAAAAAAAAAAATTATCATTATTTAAATTGCAAAGTTTAAATTCCTTTTGAGAAGAATTTTAGGTAAAGAAGGTGCTACCTCTCTGAATCCAGAACTGAACTTTTGGAGAAGACACCATAAAGAAGCCTCCAGACCACAAGTTGCACAAAATTGAACTTTGGTTGTGATTGATTGAACATTTATTTGTATGTATACTTTCATGCTAAAAGGGGACTTCCCCCTAACTGGCTTTCTGTCAATGAATCCAGTAATTATTGGTTTTATTCTTTTTTTTCTTATCCTCAAATTATTGTAATCTTTAAATTGATTACGTTTTTTTATGATGCTTTGGGGAAGGACTTCTTCCCAGAGCATCAAACGGGGGTTGTAAAATTGAGATTTGAACTCTGGACTTCAATCCCCACAAGTCCTTGCTCTAATTCCCCAAAATGCTTTGTAATCTCACGGAATTCTGAGGTGGGCAAGATCGAAAAGGTACTTAAGCTGATTGCAAAGGCTTCTGAGCTCTCTCTCTCATTTTGGACTTCCGTTTTGGGGCAGACGTGGCTCTTTCCATAATGTAGGTGAGGTCTTGTCTAGGCCTCTGGCCTAGGCACGTGTTTCTTCTTACTTGTATATTCTTAAATTCTCAATCCTTAATAAACCTCTAAAAAATATTATACTCCTTGCAGAGAGAAACTAATTTCTACCTGCCTCAGTCTCCCCTAAATTTTAATCATTACAGTATGTTTGATAGAATTCACTTGTGAATCCATCAGGTCCTGGTGATTTTTTCTTAGGGAGTTCTTTGATGGCCTGTTGGATTTCATTTTCTGATATGGGATTATGTAAGAATTCTATTTCTTCTTTTGTTAGTCTTGGCAATTTATTTTTTTGTAAATATTCATCCATATCACCTAAGTTGGTATATTTATAGCCATATAGTTGAGCAAAGTAGTTTTTAATGATTGCCTTAATTTCCTCTTCATTGGAGGTGAGGTCCCCCTTTTCATCTTGATGCTGTTAATTTGCCTTTCTCTTTTCTTTTTTAAATTAGATTGACCAGTACTTTGTCTATTTTGTCTGTTTTTTTCAAAGTACCAGCTTCTAGTCTTATTTATTAGTCTTATTTATTATTTGATTTTATTAATTTCTCCCTAAATTTTTAGGATCTCTAGTTTGGTTTTCTTCTGGGGGGTTTTAATTTGTTTGCTCTCAAGTTTTTTGATTTGCAATAAATTGATCTCTGCCCTCCCTAATTTGTTAATATATGTACTCAAGGATATGAATTTTCCTCTTAGTACTGCTTTCGCTGCATCCCATAAGCTTTGAAAGGATATCTCACCATTGTCATTTTCCTCAATGAAATTATTAATTGTTTCTATGATTTCTTCTCTAACTTACCGATTTTGGAGTATCATATTTTTTAATTTCCAATTAATTTTTTATTTGGCTCTCCATGTGCCCTTACTGATCAATATTTTTATTGCCTTATGACCTGAAAAATTTTTCATTTATTATTTCTGCTTTTCTGCATTTGAATTCCATATTTCTGTGACCTAGTGTATGATCTATTTTTGTGAATGTGCCATGTGGTGCTGAGAAGAAGGTGTATTCCTTTTTGTCCCTATTTATTTTTCTCCATATGTCTATTAACTCTAATTTTTCTAAGATTTCATTCACCTCTTTTACCTCTTTTTTTTTTTTTTGGTTTGATTTATCTAAATTTGACAGTGATTGGTTCATGTCTCCCACTAATATGGTTTTACTGTCTATTTCTTCCTTGAATTCTCCTTCAATTTGGATGTTATACCATTTGGTGCATATATGTTGATTAGTGATATTTCCTCATTGTCTATACTCCCTTTTAACAGAATATATTTACCTTCCCTATCCCTTTTGATCAGGTCTATTTTTGCTTTGACTTTGTCAGATATCATGATTGCAACTCCTGCCTTCTTTCTATCAATTGAGGCCCAAAAGGTCTTACTCCATCTTTTAATTCTAACCTTGTGAGTATCGACCCGCCTCATATGGGTTTCTTGAAGACAACATATAGTACGGTTTTGGGTTCTAATCCAATTTGTTGTCTCCCTTTTATGGGTGTTTTGATCCCATTCATGTTCAAACTTATGATTGTCACTTGTGGATTCCCTGGCATTTTGTTATCTTTCCCTAGTTATTACCTTTTTTCTTTAGCTATAACCTTTTGAACCAATGATTTACTTTAGGTCAGTCCCCCTAGTCCCCTCCCTTGATATGCTTCCCTTTATAGCCCCTCCCTTTAAATGCTCCCTTCTCCCTCACCCTCCTTAATTTTCATTCTCTCTTACCCTGTTGGATAAGAGAGAATTCAGGAACCCAATGGATCTAGATGTACTTCCCTCTCAGAATTGATTTCACTGAGAGTAAGGTTTAAGTAAAACCACTTCCCGCTCTCTTCCTCTCCTTCTCATATGAGAGTTCTTTCCCTCCCCTTCCCCCATCCCTTTTACTTTCTTTGCCCACCCCTTTACCAGATCTTCTTGATGTCTCAATCTTTCCCTATGCATGATTCTTCTAACTACTCTTAGGATGCATATGATTTTTGAGAGTTACACAATACAATTTCCCCACATATTAATATATATATGTATATATATGTATAATTTGATGTAAATGTAGTCCTTATAGAAGAGAGTTTGACTTAAAGAAAAAGATAAGATTTTTCTCCTTTTCCCTTTCTTTCATATTTACCTTTTCATGTTTTTCTTGCTTTCTGTGATTGGATATCAAATTTTCCACTGAGTTCTGGTCTTTTCTTAGCAAATACTTAGAAATCTTCTATTTTGTTGAATGCCCATACTTTCCCCTGGAAGTATATAGTCAGTTTTGCTGGGTAGTTGATTCTTGGTTGGAGACCCAGCTCTCTTGTCTTTCTAAATATCGTGTTCCATGCTTTGCCGTCTCTTTGCCATTAAACTCTTTTTCAATTCTCTCATTCATTATACATGTGTATATATGTGTGTGTGTGTGTGCGTGTGTGTGTGTGTGTGTGTGTGAATAAATTATCACCTGTATAAAAATTTTCTGTTGACATGGCTTGACAAGTGAAATCTTCTCCTTAGAAGCAGGCACCATAATACTACAACAAAAGTTCAGGTATTTTGATAAGAGAATTCTAAATGCAGTCCGAGAGCCATTTGGGGCCTCAGAACAGGCTAGTTCAACTCCATTTTACAGAGGGGATGAAGAAAGCACTGGGAGGCTAAAGGCTGCTCAAAGTTCCATAGTTAATAAATAACAGAAGGGCAATTTGAACACATGTCCTCCCACTCCTGAACTAGAACTCTTTTGTTCAATGGACCATGATGAAGTCATGTCTTTGGAAATAGCCATATTTTTTCTCTTTTAAAAAAATATATTTTTGTGATTGGTTCTCCCTCTCGTATCCCCAAGAAAGTAGTATAGTAAGCACACATAGGTCCTTTTAGTCTGATATGGCAGTTGGTATGGCAGGTTTGACCTATTTTGATTCCAACTGGGGAAGGTTAACCCTTCCTTAAGGAGCTTGATGAGCCTCAATTCCCAGGGGCTGGATCATAACACTAGTGGCAGATTTATTGTGGATATCCTATCAGCTTTAGCTCTTCTGTAGTTTAGAACTCCTGAGCTCAGGCAATTCAGCTGCCTCAGCCTTCCTCACTAGCAAGGATTACAAGGCTCAAATATGATATCTGACTTACATTGTTACTTTCCTAAAAATCAAAAGACCCACAGTCTCTTAAATGTCAAAGAATGAGTTAAAGAACACTAGTGGCTTAAGTAATAGTCTTTAAAATGTGTTGTGTAACATAAACATATTTTCCTATTTAAAGAAAATACTTTTAGCTAAGTATTTTTTTTTTGCTATTTACAAAATTAGCTATTTTTGTGCTTATTGTTCAGTTGTATCTGATGCTTTGAAACACCATTTGGAATTTTCTTGGCAAAGATAATGGATTATTTGCCATTTTCTTCTCCTTTTGCAGATGAGGAAACTGTGAGAAACATGGTAGGTGACCTGCTCAAGAGTCATGTAGATAATAAGCTTCTGAGGCTGGATTTGAATTTAGGCTTTCCTGATTCCAGACCCATAGCTTTAGCCACTGTACCACCTAGATGTACTTTATTCCTGGTCTGAAAATGTAAATAAAAAGGTAAAGTCATTTAAACTCATCATTGTTACTTTGAGCATGATGTACCACATAAGTCAATGCATAGAAATTGGGAGGGGAAAGACATCATAGCTATGAAATTAAAGAGGAAGATAGGATAAGAATTTACCTCAACTACTAACTTGCATTCTTGCTCCCATATTAACGCCAGACACAAATCAGCTTGTGCCCAATTATTGCAAACTGTTTGGCTCTCAGGCTTTTCCTACTTGTGTCAATGAGATTAACACTGTATGAAATGTGGTGTGAGAGTGAGTTATGTGGTGGATTTTTAGTGTGAATCTTTTGTATAGTGTTCTAGATCTCTACCAGGAAGGACGTGAGGGGAGAATTCACTTAAGTCCATATACCTATTTCCAATGAATGAATTATTTAAAATGTAAAAATTGCAATCAGGGAGTTATCAATGTGCTTTTTGCAACTAAAATTGCACAATATGTAGATATTTTATTTACTTTTTTTATAAAATAAGATCACTCAATGTGAATTTCACTACAAAGGAGCTGTTTAATGTGTTTCAGACTTATGTTTTCTTTGATGGAAGCTGATTATTTGCAATTTGCTCAATGTTCCAAGTAATGTATGATTGAATTTAAG
This sequence comes from Monodelphis domestica, assembly GCF_027887165.1. Taxonomy (NCBI): domain Eukaryota; kingdom Metazoa; phylum Chordata; class Mammalia; order Didelphimorphia; family Didelphidae; genus Monodelphis; species Monodelphis domestica. The sequence goes on along the minus strand of NC_077232.1, from coordinate 225,814,754 downwards.
GTTGTGATAATGGTTGGACCTTTTAAATGAGAATAGAAGTAGTCTTCTTTTTTCCATTTGTATCCAAGCTATCTAACTATGCAATGGACAAGGTTGATGGTGGGCAAATTAAGGAGTAAACTTTACCATAATTTAGAAGGAAACAGGAATAGATGAATATAACATCTTCATTATCTTAAAAACCAGAATTGATAGAAAAAGTAGAATGATATTATAGAAAGACCACAAGATGAGAAAACAAGGGATGTGGATTTTAATTGCACCTCTCCTAACAACTTAATAAATCCAACAGTCAGAAGTGGATCCAAGAGAAAAAATGAATTTGTTCTTGTCTCATTCTAAATTTTCCAGCACAAGTGTGCCTTTGGTGGATAATCACCTTTTGCACTTTTTGTACATCATAGACTTTATTTTTTGGTATAACTTGGAATAGGTGGAACACTAAGGTCCTATCCAATTCTGAGATCCTATGATTTTTACTCTAGAAACTATCTGCAACTTAGAGCCATAAAATTAAGGATCTGGCCAAAAAAGTAATTGAATACGACTTACTACTAACTGTAAGAAAAAAAGTCTTTTTCTCTTATTAAAATTCCAGATAATTGTTGCAATGTGGCTTTATTATTCTTTAAATACAGTATAATTATATTTATTAACTAATAACTAAAAATAATAACATAAAAACTTGAAATTTATTATCTTAAGATCAGGAGTTTTAGTAAAAGAAAAATGATATGACAGAAAGACCACAAGATGAGAAATCAGAGATCTGGGTTGTAATCTCAGCTCTGTGAACAACTTGTTTTATGTAAAAATTCATTAATCTACATCATATTTAGAGAATAAATACATAGAAGTACAGGTAGAATAGTAATTATCAATGTCAAATCTAAACTACTTCATAAAACAGGCTACAATACAGTCTTTCACTTTTCCATTCAATATCATCTCTACCCTCTGAAACCTGGTTTATGAACTTATCATCCACACTCTCCAAAATTATCAATTATTTTAAAATTCCATTTCTAATGGCCTGATCCTCCTTGATCTTTCTGTAGCCTGTGATGCTATTGATTACTTTCACCTTCATGATACTCCACTTTTGGTATTTGTGATAGTGCTATCTCTAGGTTCTCTTCTAATTAGTCCTACCACTCTTTAGTCTAATTTCCTTGTTCATCATCTCTGTCATGTCTACTAACAGTGGTTGTCCTCTAATACTATGTCCCGAGTCTCTTATTATCATTATGCCATCTGATTTGGTGACCTTTTTATGACCTCATAGATTCATTTAGCATCTCTTTTCAGATAATTCACAGACTTTGTCTTTTTGCTGAGCTTTAAACATGCATCTTTAACTGTTATTTGGATATTTTGAATTAGATATTCCATAGACATTTCAAACTCATCATGTCCAAAACAGAATTCATGATTGTTCCTATTAAAACCCTTGCTCTTCAAAACTTTCCCATTATTTTTGAGTGTATCACCATCCTCTCTGGAATCCAGACTGCAACTAGTTTGGTCCTTTGTTCCTTACTCTTCTCCCATATTTCTAGATAATGCCAGTTCTTTTCTACCTTTGGAACATTTTTAACATATATGCCCCCTTCTCACCACTCAAGACAATCACATTCCTACTTCTGGCTCTCATTACCCCTTGCCTGGATTGTTACAATAGCCTTCTACTTCATATCCCTGGCTCAAATATCTCCCCACTGCAGTCCAACCTCCATTCAGGTGATCTTCCTTAAATCTATATCTGACCATATCACTGCTCTGCTCAGTAAGCTTAGGTGAGTGTCTACCTTTTATCTTTGGATTAAGATATACAATCTTCTCTTTGATAGTTAAAGCTTTTTATATACTGACTTCTTCCTGCCTTTTCAGGCTTCTTACATCTTAATTACTTCTACATACTTTATGATTCTGTAACACTGACATAAATATTTTCTTAAATTTTTACTTCATTTCCTATAATTGTTCCTTTGTAATACCTGTATCCCTATGTGTGTAATGCTCTGCCTTTTCATCTAGATCTGTTACTTTCTATGGTTTTCCTCAAGTTTGGGCTATGATCCCATGTCATATAGGAGGCCATGTTCTACTGCCTCAGCTGTCATTGCCTCTCAGACTTGATATTACTTTCAACCACTCTCTCTCTCTCTCTCTCTCTCTCTCTCTCTCTCTCTCTCTCTCTCTCTCTCTCTCTCATAGAAACAGATTATCTATCTATTTATGTATCTATCTACTCTTGTGTATACTAAGCTATTTCCATGTTATCTTCTCTATCTGACCCTTGAAGTAGAAGCCAGGTCTTTTTGTTTTTGTCATTTGTTTTCCTTTGTATCCAGAGAAAGTCCTTTACACAGTTCCTACATCATGGTAAATATTTACTAAATGCTTATTGACTGGCTTGCAGAATGCATATAATGGATGAAGAGATATTCTAAGAAATATGTAACATTTCTCCAGTGCCAGATTTGAAGGGCATATAGTCATTATAAAAACTCATATAATGGATCTCTTCTTTATCACATATTGAGAAGATATCCTTGTGAAAAGATATCCTAGAAGCAGAGTCAAGGAAGCAAAATAAAAACAATTTTAATGAAAATCAACAGAAGTTATACTTTAAAATGCCCAGGCTGAAGCAAAATTTAGACAAGGTATATGAAAGTCAGATCATAAGCTTGAAAAGGATGCATGATGTTGTAAAGATAAACTGAGTAACTTTACCAGTCTGGACATTTGAAAAAAGCAGAACTATGAATTTTCTGACTGTCCCTAATGATCATCTTGTCATCCAAAAACAGAGGAAAGAATAAGACTTACTTATTTTCTAGATATTATTCTTAGCAACAAGCAGAAACATTTCTAGAATGGAAAATGATGGAAATTTTGGAAGTCACCACTATATCTTTTTAGTGTAACTATCTGTTACTTTAAAATACTCAGGTAAATCACTTATTCTCTGCTCTCCCCCAACTAGAGAAGGCATCATTTGACAAAAAAAGGTAAGTATATATAAAATTATGTCTTGATTATGTCAACATGGAATTTAGGAATCCCAAACTTGTGGCCTAATGGGATCTGATGAACTACAATTTTCAGGACTAGCTTGTAGATTGGAGACTCCAAAGCTTGTACTTGTTCCCTGTTCCCATGGAATCTACCCTGAAGGGAATCCCAAGTTAGCAGTTTCAGACTGAGTGGGAGACCCTCAGGGGATTGACAATCCTGTTTGGGTGAGATAAGCATATGCTAAAGACTTTCTTTGTTTTAGGTAGTCTCCCCTATTGTATTAGAACCTTTCCCAAGAAGATCCACACTTGAACAGGAACCATTCTTTAGTATCCATTGTAAGCAGCCCCTTCTGTTACACTCTAGCCTCTAGCTATGATTCTTTTCCCAAGCTTGATTGTATCTTGTCAGGGTAGTTTGAACACTCCCATTTTCTTTGTAGCTATAGTGATGTCAATCATCTTTCCCTGCCCCTTGGTTTTCCCAAATGGTATATAGGTTCCCCAAATTCTTTTGTTCCTTGGAGTTGTCATCTAGCCTTGTGGTGCTCCCTAGGGATAAAATCCCCAGAGTCCAGGGTTTGCACCCTGAAAAGGTTGTGGCGCCAACTCTGAGTAAAGGGCCAAATTGGACTTATCCCTATCCTGATTAAAGACTTGGTTTTTCTGACTATTTAATAGTTCTGTGTTATTTCCAAGTTAAAAGTTATTTCTATTTATCAGTTCTTTCCCTGGAAGTAGACTTACACAAGTCATGCATCAAATAATATTTCCATTGCAATATATAATGTTTTCCTGGATCTGCTCATTTCACTCTTCACAATGCATGTAAGTCTTTCCATATTCTCCCCCAAATTAACCTGCTCATCATTTATTACAGCCCAGAAGCATTCTATCACAATCATTTGCCACAATTTGTTTAGCCATTCACTAAGTGAACATCCCTTCAATTTCTAAATTCTTAGCCACCACAAAGAAATCTGTAATGAATATTTTGGACATATATTTTTTTTTCCTTTTCCCCTGATCACCTTAAAAATAAACCAATTAGTGATATTGCTGAGTTAGAAGATATAAACACTTTTATAACTCTTGGGGCATAACTCCAAAATGGTTACATCAGTTTACAGTTCCACTAACATTTTATTATTGTGCCCATTTTCCCATATCCCCTCCAAAATTTTTATTTTTCCCTTTTATCATTTTAGCCAATCTGATAGATATGATATCACTATTTTTCATATAATTTTTAATACACAAGTTGGATATAGTCTAGTGTGCAGCTTAATACTTTAGGAGAACAAAAGTCAAAAAGTTCTTTGAAATGATAAGTTGCCTCCCTCTTGGAATTGTCAGTCCAGAAATGATGGAAAATTATCCAGACTGAAATTCTAAAGAAAGGAACAACAGAAAAACTATCTAGATAGGGACAAAAGTCCAGAGTTGTCTTGTGAGGCTCATGCTAATGTTATTTGGTTGTGATCTTTCATATTTGAAGAAGACCAAAAAGACATCACCATGTTGGGGTCAAAGAAGGATAGGACCTATATCAGCTCAGAAGTCTCTATGCCAAGTTTGGTGCAAATAGTCTGTCTATATGAACATTGGAATGAAGATATCTCCAAATTTGCTTATCTCATATTTATGCTGACTTACTGAAATTCTGCATTACTAATAATACATAGCACCTTTATAGAGCTGTTGTGTTGGCCTCATTGTTGTATGTCTGTGAGACCTGCAGGGCATAACTGTACCATGCCAAGAAATTGAATTGCTCCCTTTTGAATTATCTTGGGAAAATTCTGAAGACTATTTGGCAAAATAAAGTACCAGACACTGATTTACAAAGAATTCACCAGCCTAATTATATTTTTAAAAGATATGAACAGAAGACAAAAGGGAAGATAACATAAGATGAACATAGGAGTGTGGCATCATATTATAATACATATCAGTAGTGATAATCATCAGAATAAGCTAAGGGTGGTGAGGAAAATAAAAAAGCTTTAACAACAGCAAAGACTTTTTAAAAAACCTAGCTAGGAAAAATAGACAAAAAAAAGAATATGAAAGAATATACAGGTTATACAAAATTTAAGAAAAAAATAGAGTTGCTCAACTAACACTTTAATTTTGCTTGCTCTTTCAACTGTAATTGTAGTGAAAGTCCAGTACATTTGCATAAAACTCTCCTTATTGATGGAGAAAATGTTTACTCTATCTTGTGTGATTCTATGAAGTACTTCAGTGGAGATAGTGAGTGTTTGATAGAGGAAAGATGTTTATCTGGCTTCTGCTATTGAGCAAGGACACAAGCAGGAAGGAGAGATCATTGGAAATAAAGACTTTGAGAAGAAAGAAATATGTAGAGGAGAAGATGTTTCAACATGTCCCTGCTTGTCAGATTGAGCTTTCAAGCTGAGACCTTTTTCCCTTTATAAGAACTTATTCACTCTGTGAATTCATTGGTATATTCTAATTTATGCAGTTCTAATTCCTGTTTGCTATTCCCTGGATAAATGTGTTTGTTTACTCTACATTAGTTGTGATGATTTTTGTATAACTGGCATTTGGTGGGAAAAGAATCAAGCTTTTGGCTACAACTTGGAACACTCTACTGAGAGGACAGGGAACTGGAAAGTGACTTGAACCTAAAATAATTTCCTCTAAACAAGCTATATTTAAGTGGGCAGACAGGTATAATTTGAGTCTCTGAAGACAGAAGAGTGGGCCAGTCTTTTGTCTCCAATTCATTTGCTCCTCTTCATACAGAAATTAATATCTCCCTTGGAGGATAGGTGAGATTTCAAAGAAATCTATATTTAAATCTATCTAAAACCACATTTGTCAAGCACATAACCTACATGAGTCATAAATATATATACTCTAACCAAAGAAACTGATTATTGTACTGGAAAACAGAATAAAAACAGCTAAACAAAAAAATGACACTGAAGATTAACAGAAGAGTAGTAAGAGAATACCTATCTGCCTTTGATGAACATAAGTCATCTCGTCCAAATGAACTACTGAAAGAACTGGCAGATGTGATTGTTCAACTACTGTCAATGATCTGTGAAAGATCATGGAACATAGAGATGTATTGCACGACTGGAAAAAGGCACATTAAGTCTTGATTTCCCAGAAAAGGGAAGAGATCAGAGAACAATTGATCACTGAATATTGAGTTGAAAAGTAATTTACAGATCATCTAATTTAATCTCCTTATTTTACCCATGAAAGACCAAAGGATGATCATGGAGAATTGAATTCACAGGTCACACAAATAGTAAGCAGGAAAGTCAAGATTCACATCAGGTCCTCTCATTCCAATATAACACTTTTACTTACTGTAACAGAGATATTTCATTTCCATATTAGCTTTTAAAGAAAAATTCCTTGTGATCAGGGATTATTTCTGTGTTTGCATCCCTAGTACCTAAATATAAATTTCATGTGTGGTAAATGCTTGAAATAAAATTAATTGAATTGATTCAGTTTAAGAATTTTAAAGAAGAAAAGTTAGGATCTAAATGGTTTTGCCTCTGACTACATAGAAATATTGCCTCCTTCAGGTTTCAAGTGTAACTGCACTTCTTGCTTTTATCATATGCAAAAGTCTGCTCCTGTCTGCCTGTCTTTCCACAATCTTTCTCTTATAGTTGGAATACCTTCCTTCATCACATTCATCTCTTGGAATCCCAATATTCCTTAACAAGGCATTTTAAGTACTACCTGATACCTGATCCCTTTTTATGATCCCTCAATCACCAAAAGCCTTTCCCATGAAATAACTTAGTCTTTCCTTTGTGTATATTTAATATAATTTCCTTATATATAAATTTAGTGACATAATAGATAAAAAGTATCAGAGTTAAAAAGATGTGAGTTTCAGACTAATCTATGATACATACTATATAATACTGAGCAAGTCACAACCTCATAATACCACCTGATGACTTTTTAAAATGAAAAGTTATAGAGAAAGTGCTGATTTGTATTGGTTGATGGAATTTTTCTTCTGATGTGTTCACTACAATTTTGAAATCACAGGTTCAGGGCCACAAATGTGTGTATATGGCTTTTCTCCTAATAAAATTTAAAATTCACTAAAGGGAAGGACTATACATTACTTTTTGTTTCACTTTTATCTCCATGGTCTAAAATGGTTGGTGGAGCCTAGAAAGTGCCTAATAAATATTACTTGAAGTACTATAAATACTGATTGGTGAAATTTAATAACTCATGAGTTAATAGTTTATTTTAGTGGGGATGATTTTAATTATTTAGGTATTTTCCTTAAATGTTTAATGCATAGGGTTTTTTTTTTTCTAACAGAGAAAAGCAGGCAAGAGGTAATCCCTCTTGTCTTTCCCTGTTTCTTACCTTGCAAAGTAGTCATTTTTTTTAGCTTATACATAGATTGCCACTCAACATTATTTCTATGTTACTCATTTTTGTAATAGAATAATCCTTTAAAACCAAAACACCAAATCATATGCGCATATAAAGAAATGATAAATCACATGTTTTCTTCTGTGTTTCTACTCCCACAGTTCTTTCTCTAGATGTGGATAGCATTTTATTTCATAAGTCCCTCAGAGTTGTCCTGGATCATAGCATTATTTTAGTAGCACAATTAATTATATTTGATCATCTGACAATGTTTCAGTTGCAATGTTATAGTTTCAGTTACAGTTCAGTTATAGTGTTCTCCTAGTTCTGCTTATTTCACTCCACATCCGTTCATATAGGTCTTTTCAGTTCCTATAGAAATCAAGTAGTTCAATATTTCTTATAACACAATAGTATTCCATCACCATCATATACCACAATTATTTTAGCCATTCCCAATCAAGGGATACCCCCTTATTTTCCAATTTTTTGCCACCACTAAAAGTGCAGCTATTAATATTTTTATACAAAGAGGACCTTTCCCATTTTTTATTAATCTTTGTGACACAAAGCCAGTAGTGATATTTCTGGATCAAAGGTAAGAATGTTTGGATCAATTCACAACTCCACCAACAATTTCAATTTTCAAACTAGTCACTGTTTTCTCCCTTTAGAGGTCTATCTCAAATACCTAGGCATTTATTCTGCTTTGTCATCTACTCATGATGCATCATGTCTATATACTCAATGTGTCACAAGAAGGTTTCTATCTCACTGTAGCAATGTTATTATAATGTACTTGGTTATCATAATCATAATCTCATTTGATCTTTAAAAATGAAAGAATAAATGGGCATAATAAAAACAAACTATAGAGGAACAAAATTGATCTTCTCTTTTACAACTACTCTGATTTAACTTTATTTTTTCGCAAACAGTCCAATATTAAATGACCATTTTATTTTGCTCTGGTGGACATATTTATTGTCTTTTTTATTTTTCTTTCATTTTTACTAGATTTCAATGTTGAGAAGTAAAACTCTCAATGGGGAAGAGCAGAATTTTTTAATTTAAATAAAAAGATAGGAATGAATACATTTGTTCCTATGATATAACTTAAACTACAAGCTAAAGAAGGAATGGGAAGACAAACAAATGAAATAATTAATAAAGAGTAATTATTACAAAATGAGTTTAGTATTTTGTAAACAGATCCAATAATATTAGATCTGGCTTAGTTTTTCCTATGCTGAGCCTATTATCAAATTAAAGAATAATTAGATTTGGAACCAGGATCTTATAAAATTTAGAAAGGATAGGCTAGATGGGAAGGGGGTATGAGTTCTCAGTCACTTGTTGCTCAGTCAACAAGCATTATGTAACAGGCATGGGGCAAGGTACTGCAGAGACCATGATGAAAATGAAAAGTCTCTTCCCTCAAGGATCTTCTATCCTACTAGATTGATATGATTTATATTAAATGGGTGGATTTTAAGAGCATGTGGTGAAGGGAGGGCTTATTACCTTCTCCTGAAATACCATTATGTCCTGTGGATCTTGGAAAAAATAAATATGCTGATAAGTTATAAAAATGGTTCATAGGATTTAAGAAAGTTGCAATATAAATATAATTCTGTAAGGGAACTCAGATTTGATGAGTTATATATTATTATATATAACTAGTAAACATGATATAGTTCAACCTTCTCTCTTTACATTTGGGGAAATTTAGTAGCAGAGAAGTTAGTTGATTTGCTTTAAGTCCTGCATGCAACAAATGGCAAAGCTGGAATTTAAACCCAGATCATGTGTCTTTAAATCAGGGCTCTTTTCCACTACACCAGATTGTATCTACAATGACACAGGAAAAAAAAAACAAAACAACAGTATGTGTTATGTATGAGGATTATATTTCTTTTTCATCTTTTGAATTAAACATACTTTGTATAATTTCAGGTGATATGATTGGTTTACCAGAAGAAATTACCAAAATGGATCTGTTTCATTCCTCCCTTAACCCTTTCTTTTGCTATTATTCATGAACTGTTAGTCATTAAGTGCTTAAATGTGAGATGAGCTGGTTAGGACATTTTTTCTTTTGGAAATATACCAGCTACAATTCCTTAACATTCTTTGACAAGTAAATTATCCAAAGGAGCCTCTCAATGTATGTGTGTATGTGTTTAAAATATATACTAGACATCAGATCTATTGAGTGGAACATCACCTAAACTAATGCCTTTTTAATACTATGCCTGGGAGTTCATTGTTATCTCTCTATATAAATCTGACATCCAAAAGAGGGAGTTATACATCTGTTTTATTCTCTATAATAAAGGTGATCTCTGGGAATTGTTTGCTGAATACCTCTACAGTAAGACATTCATCATTTTTATTGATGATATGGGAGATGTCATCTATGAAACTTCAGTGCAACATTTTCTTATCTAGAGGATCATGTTTGAAACCAAGGAGAATCTCTGTAATCCAGACTTCTATGGAAGCTGAAATAGAATGAGTGGTAAATAAGGATGCAATGAATAGATTCCCAAAGAAGGGAGGTTAGTAAGACACTAAGAGTGAACCAGATAACCAAAGTTCCTAAAGAACAAAGTGCATGTTTATCATTCATTAACCCTCTTTTTTTTTTTTCCAAAAAGGGAACATTTATTTAAAGAATAATATGTGAATGAGACTTCTGGTATGGTATAGTGAAGAGAGGAGAGGATTTCGACTTAGAGTCAAATTAGAGGTATTTAATATGTATATGGCACTGGGCAAGTCATTTAGACTCTTTGGGACTCAGTTTTTCTGCCATTGTAAAATGAAAGGATTGGAGTAAATGACCTTGAAGTTCTTTCATATTTCTGAATTTATGACTGCTCTATGAAAGTATGATATCCAAAATGCCCATGTAGATGATATAAATTGGGATTTCCTTGGGGGTGTGGCATTCTGTTCATTCAAGACAAAAGGACACAATGTCAAGTAATAAGAAGAATGTTAAATTAGAGTCACAAGATCTGGATCTTAGTTCCATCTCACTTAGTGGTTGATTGACATAGAACATCACTGTGGCTTTATGTTTTCTCATCTACAAATTTGGGAGATTTGTTATTAATCTCCATCCTAGCTCTATCAACCTCTGATTACATGAATGTTCTTAGAATCCAGAAAAAAATACTTTTGCTTATAATCTCTTTTTTTAGTCAAATCCTTTAACTACCGAGAATTATTCACTTTAGGGACATGATTCTGCATGAGAAAAGTGGAAGAGAAAATGGAGAATGAATAAAAGAAAGATTGAGCAAGAAAGAAAAACATTCCTATTCTCTGCTTTATAAGAATATTTATATTTCAGAATCTCTCCAATTTCAAAGGGAATAAAGACAAGTCTTTTTTTTTTTTAATTGCCTTGAGAATCTAGAATTTTAATCCTAAACCATTGCCTAAACGGGACTCCTTTCATCATTATTCCTAACATAGAAAATATAAATTATTAGTTCCAAAATATTAGTTGTAAATAAATGAGGTCTCTAACCTGAGTCAGAAAATTAGCATAATTTTTGAGAAGATGACATATATCAATTTATCATCACAAGGGTGCTTTTATGAATGGAAGAAAAATTTTGTTAGTGGATAGCAATGATTTAGTAAGTGCCATTTACCTGACTCAAGACAATAGTTCCCACCTAATACTTTTTACCCCATGTTTTTCTTTTCCTTTTACTACAGTAAAACATACAGCTGGGGTTGATCTTCTGAGTATACCTCTAAGTTTATTTACAGAATTACTATTGTGCCAAACTACCCCTCATAAAAATTTCATCAGGTCATCCTGAAAAGCAACAAGTCTTGAGTCAATCCTTTAAAAATTAAGAGCACTTAATATGACAGCAAAGGAAAGTAATAAATGTTGGAGGGAATGTGGCAAAATTGGGACACTAATCATTGCTGGTGGAGTTGTGAATTGGTTCAACCATTCTGGAAGGTAATTTGGAACTATGCCCAAAGGGCTTTAAAAGACTGCCTACCTTTTGATCTAGCCATAGCACTGCTGGATTTGTACCCCAAAGAGTTCAAAAGGGAAAATATTTGTACAAAAATATTCATAGCCATACTCTTTCTGGTGGCAAAAAAAAACTTGAAATTGATTCTGCATTGATTGAGGGAATAGCTGAACAAATTGTGGTGTTTGATGGTGATGGAATATTATTGTGCTGAAAGGAATGATGAACTGGAGGAATTCCTTGTGAACTGTAATTACCTCAAGGAATTGATGCAGAGCAAAAGGAGCAGAACCAGGAGAACATTATACACAGAGACTGATTGATACACTATGGTACAATTGAACATAATGGACTTCTCTACTAGCATCAAGACAATGATCCAGGACAATTCGCAGGGACTAATGAGAAAGAACACTATCCATATCCAGAGAAAGAACTGTGGGAATAGAAACACAGAAGAAAAACAACTGCTTGATCACATAGATCAATGGGGATATGATTGAGGATGTAGATTGTAAATGATCACTCTATTACAAATATTAATAATATGGAAATAGGTTTTGAGCAATGAAAGATGTAAAACCCAGTTGAATATCTTGTTGGCTATGGGAAGGGAGAGGAAGGAGGGGAAGGAAAGAAGATGAATCATGTAACCATGGAAAAATATTCTAAATTAAATTAATAAATACATTTTTAAAAATACAAAAAATTAGGATCACTAATCTATCAGATTTATCTGCAAATTAGTCACATGGCCTTAGGGCCTGTCCTTCAGTCATTCTTCCAACAATAATTTATTAAACTCTATGTTCCGTGCATTATAATAATTCCTAGGATACAGACATGTCAAAAATAATCTCAACTCTCAAATAACTCATATTCTATAAGGGAGACAACATATAATAACTATGGGCATACAAGACACGCACACACATGCACACACATATATATATTTGTTTAGGATTGACAGAAGGAACTGTCAAAGTAGATCTGTCTCATTCACCTTTATCCTTTTGTTTTACTCTTTATGAACTAATGGCCATAAATATTTACATCTGATATAAGCATGTAAGGGGATATTTTTTGGAAATATATAATCTGCAAGTCTTTAACCTTCTTTGACTAATTATCCAAAGAATTCTCTTTATGTGTGTATGTGTATATATCTGTGTGTATGTCTAGTTTGTAGTATAATTGGGAAATTATCTTGAAAGAACAATGGTCTTCATATGAAAAATGAAAATGACATGAATTTTGATTAGAAAGCCAGATTTGCTTTGCAAAAATTGGAAATGACACTTTCAAAAAGTTAGGCCTATTTTAAAGTAGCATTCATGGATTTTTTTTTTTTATACTGCACTATTTATTTTTACTCACTGTGTACTCCAATATAAAATCTTAACTTTCATTAAAGTCTCTAGAGCTTTACTTTCTTATTATATAATTTTTTGGTGTTGTCTTTCTGGAGCCACAAAATATCATGGGAAATCATTGGCCATTCTAGTTTATTTTCTGGAATATGGATAATTTATTTTATACTATTATTCAGTGTTTTTTTTTATTCATTTTAAGGGACTTAATGGTGTGTTGTTTTTATTTATAACTAAAAAGCATCTACTAAAAAAGTTTGGATCTCAGGAATTTGGGGGGGTTTTTATTCTCTGAAACTATAGCTATAATTTAATATAATTAAATATTATTCTTTTTCTTTAATAATTAATTTAAACTAAGGAAGTCAAACACTTCAGTGGCAAACATTAATTGAAGTCTAAGGTTTTTTTCTATTTTCTATATTTGTCCAAGGATCAATGCATTATACGCTAATGGTGAAACTGATCCATGTCTGTGTTGGCATTATTACTATACTCAAAGCAAGAAAAAATGAAGAAATTCTAGCTTAATGGAAGAAGAAATTATGGCTCTTTCCCTGAGAGGAACAGGAATATGCCCCTCCAAATTCATACATGTACACATTACTCATGAATACCCATGTATATGTGCATACCCACTCATGTATAGTCACACAAAGTAGTAGGGTGAGTTTCCTTTTGAATTGAAACATTTCACAGGACATTTGGATCTCTCATTGCATGATATTTATGTTAAGCATAAATAAGCAGCTCAACATGAAGATAATTTACACTTGATGCCTATGCATCTTCAGTAGTGTGAAGTAGAAATTTTCTTTCAAGAGTATGTCAAGATGCCCCCAACAATAAGTAAATGAAGACTTTGTTCCTTGGGAACTTCAGAACATAGGCATACACTGGGAAAACAGTTAAAAGAATGAATACAAAAAATAGGGCTCAAAAGAAAAAATCCAAAGGCTTTTCAGCTATTAAGGAGTCTCATAGCTGCTGCATCATGAAAACTTTTTGTAAGAGTCAGTCAATAAGCATTTGCTGAGTCCTTATTTGTTTTTCAGGCATTGTGCTAAGCTCTGATGATGGAAAGATAGTCCCTGCTCTCAAGAAGCTCATATTCTAATTGGAGAAAACAACATTAAAGAAATTATGAACAATGCTGTTAGATATAGGACAAATGGGAAATTATCAATATTATTATAATAAATATGAATTAATTATATAATAAAATTGAAGAAATATGCTTATCCAAGAGAAAAAAAATCTAATATAAGTTATGTGCAAAAATATATGCCACATTTTCCCCTTCTTATCACTATTTCCCCTCCCCTCAAATGCAAGTAATACAATATAGGTTGTAAATATATTATCACACAACACATGGTCTCTGTTCATCATATTGTGAAATAAGACATAAATTGCTTATACTAGAGAAAAATTCCTGGAGAAAATAAAGAATACTGCATGTCAATCTGCATTCAAATTCCATTTCTTCCTTCTGTGACTTAGATATCCTTTTCCATCATAAGCCCCTTAGAGTTGTCCTGGATCTCGACCTTGTTGAAAAGAATTGTCATTCACAGTTGATCATACATCATTGTTGTTTTTATGTTCAACATTTTCCTGGTTCTGCTCATTTCACTTTGCATTACTTCATAGAAGTCTTTTTTAGTAATCATCTTTTTTGCCATTTCTTTTGGCATAATAGTATTCCATTCTAATCATATACAACAACTTCTAAAGCTATTCTTCAGTTGGAAGATATCCTTTCCATTTCCAATTTTTTGCTATCAGGAAAAAAAGCTGCTACAAATATTTGAAAACATATAATTCCTTATCCCTTTTCCTTGAGCACTTTAGTAAATAAACCTAATAGTGGTATTCCTGGATCAAAAGGTATATACAATTTTATAATTCTTTGAGTATAATTCCAGATTGCTCTCTAAAATGGTTGAGTTAGTTCTCAATTCCACCAACAATGTATTAGTATTTCCACCCGTTCTCTAACCTTTGTTATTTTGCCCTTTTAGCATTTTAGTTCATCTGATAGATATGAGATGGTATCTCAGAGTTGTTTTGATGTACATTTCTCTAATCAATAATGATTTGAAGTACTTTCATATTGTTATATGTATTATATGGTGTAAGGGTAAAAAGGAAAAGATGGAACATTGGAAAAAAGATAATGGACAGCAAATGACAGTTGGTAATTAAGCATCATGGAAGTGAGGAATAGAACCTGGGGGAGCTCTGGAAGGAACTAGGGGCTTTGGGTGTTGAGATCTCAAAGTGGGTGGTAGCATCTGATCTTACCAGAGATCTGCCAAGAACTTTATCAAAGTCTCCCAAGTGTTCTGCTCCAAGGGTTTCTCCAGAATAGTATTTCAACATCTGAGTATTGTGAACAACATCTATCAAGAATGTCAAGCCTCTTCAGTCCTGTGAGGGTCTTGGACTCTTGGAAAGAGAGAGAGGCCCTCTCTCTCCAAATCTATTGCACCAGCTGCTTATTTCCTATTTCCAGTATTATATTTAGAGTGAGAGTTAGTGAGAAGGGGAGGTGTAACTCTGGTTTTGCTTGACAGCTGTCAGAGCCAAAGACCTCTGGGATTAGGAATCAGGGACTCCAATTTCCACAACCCAACTCCCCATCTTTCCTTATATTTATTGACTATTAAATAATATAACTCACAGTCAGATATATTCAAGTGGCTTATACAAATAGCTAGAGGAAGGCAACTCTTTGAGGCTACAGATAAGCCATAACAGAGTGAAAATCAAGACTCTTTCCCCACTAAGTCAGCAGATTCAGGGGAGGTTTGTCTTTTGGGCCATTTAATGCAAAGGAATTTGGGGGTCCCCCTTATATCACCAGATAGAGGAGACTTTCTTTCATCTTCCCATCACTCTCTTACAACAGGGGATTCTCAATTTCTTGAGTAACACCCATTGTTAGCACAGCCCAGGAGAAGTGTAGAAGAGAGTGAGTAGGAGTCACCTTCATCTAGGCTCTTAGCATTAACACTTTCCTCCTTCTCAACTAGCTCCATAATATCACCAAAACCCATCCCCTAAAGTAGATCTGTTTCTGGTTCATAAATTATCCTTACAATGGTTATACATTATTATGTTATATATTAAATAAAGTAAGAAAAAAGAATAGATAGCAATAGCAACAACAAAAATAAATGATCAATAGAAGGAAAAAGACTTCTCTTAAGAGATGGGATTTTAGTTGGTACTTGAAGGAAACTAGAGAAATCAGAAAGATAGAGATGAGGAGGGAAAATATTCTAAGGATGAGTAACAGCCAATGAAAATGCACTGAACCTGGTGAAAGAGTGTCTTATATGAGAAATGGCAAAGAAGTTAGTGTCAATGGATCACAGACTATGTGGAGAGGAGTAGAACATAAAACCCTAAAGTTAGGAGGAAGGCAGACTGTGAAAGACTTTGAATGCCCAAGAGTATTTTTATATCTAATCCTATAAATGATAAGGAGCAATGGGAATTGATGAATGGGGTTGTGGTGACATATTCAAATATTCACTTCAGGAAGAATAAGTTGATGACTAACTGGAGGATGGATTGGAGTAGAGAGAGACTTAGACAGAGACTAAACCAGGGGCTATCCAAGTGTGAAAGTCATTACATCATCAGGGACTATACCAAGATAATGTCAAAGGAGAAAGGGGAGTATATGAAAAAGATATTATGAAGATAAAATCGACAGGCTTTGGCAACAGATTGCAAATGAGAGGTGAAAGAGAGTGATGAGTTGATTACAAAACCAAGGTTGTGGACCTGGTTAATTGGGATAGTGATACTCTTAAAATTATTAGGGAAATTCAGAATTTGGGAGCACTTGAAGGGGAAGACAAGTTCATTTTGGGACACGTTGAGTTTAGGATATTTATTTGAATTCCAGTTTGAGATTTCTAATAGAGAGTTGAAGATATGATTCTGGAGATTAGAAGAAAGATTATGGTAGCATACATAAACCAGGATAGAGGTGATCATTGAAACCATGAAAACTAAAAAGTTCATTTAAAAAATCCAGAGAGAAGAGAGCTCAGAAGAAAGTCTTGGGGGATATCCACCTATAATAGGTATGAGTTAGCAAATCAAGACACTAAGGAGAGGGGTGACAATTATTAGGTGTAAGTACAAGGATAGAATGGTGTCATGGAAATTTAGAGATAATAGAGTATTAAGGAGAAGAAGGTGATTGGCAGTACCAGTGATTATAGAGAAATAAAGAAGAAGTATTGTAAAAACGCCTTGAAGATCAAGCATTTAAGAGATTCATTAGGAATTTCAGAGAGAGTAGTTTCAGTTGAATGATGACATCAGATGCCATGTTGTATAGAGAGTTAAAAAGAAAATGAAAGGAAAAGATTTGAAAGTACCAATTAAAGACATTTATTATTTAACTACAGAAGAAAGAAGTATGGAAAAATAGCTATTAATGACATCACAGAGCCAGTGTGATATCCCCTAATAAAACATCAGGAGGCAGTGAAAAAAATGGCTTGGAATACTGTTAGCTAGGTCATTCAAAGGACATTTATATATGTATTTGGAAGGAAGAGAACAAATATGTGTAAAAAAGGAACAGATTTGTCAATTTCTATAACAATTTTTTTCTTTTTATCTGTAATAGTGGAACTATGATATTTTGTCCGATCTTCGCTACTTTAGATTCTCTACAAAAAAAAAAAAGTATGAGCATAAAATTGGGAAGAATGACTAGATTATCCCAAGTCAGCACAGAATAATTTTTATTTTCCTGGATGGGACACAATTTTGAAAGCAATGAGAGCTCAACCTTCTAGGCTCATCATTGCTCCCATTATTCTCACTCTCTTTGGCCTGGTCAAATTGGCCTCCTTGCTGTTTTTGACATATGGCATTCCATCTCTCATCTCTGTATGTTTGTACTGGCTGTCCTCTATAGATTTAATGTATTTTTTCCTCATCTCACCTTCATTGGATGCTTTACTTCCTTCAAGATGAAGCCAAAAGATCAACCTATCTTTTAAGACTTTCTTCATTCCTTCCAAATATTAAAACCTTTCCTAATTAAAATGACTTTATATTTCTTTAAATTATCTACATGTGTATATATTCCATACACATCTGTATATGTATGTATATATATTCCACATATTCATGTATGTATGTATGTTGATGCCGTGAGTAAAATATAAGCTACATTAAAGATGTGATTGGTTCATTTTTGTTTTTGTTTTTGCAGTCACAATGCTAACACACATCCAATCACACATTAAATGCTTAAGGAATGTTTAAAAAGCATTTAATTGAACTCTTCCATTATTTAAAATATTTTTCTTGTCTAAATTATGAAGAAATTAACTTAATTCTCCACAGTGAAGAAGTAAAATGGAAAGAAAAAAAATATGTCATTGTAAATAACATGAAGCTCATCATGTATCCCATTTTGTTGGCATATCAGTGCCTGTATATATATTTTTGGACAACTGTCCAGAGTCAGTGAGTTTCTCCAGGAATTAAATTGGATGAAGAGAATTGGCTAGATTACTTTTGGGAAACTGAAAAGTGTTTTGATAAAAAATTCTAGGACCCCCTGTCCCTGCTTTTACTACAAAAACCCTTTCTTTTTATAACCATTGAATTTCTCTTTTGATAACATTTAATAACATAGTCTCAAAGATTTAATATTGCAGGTGACACAAACATGCATACAGTGATGTAATACACATAGTAAACAAATGTAAACTAAATGACATGATAAAATTCAAAATAAGATTTTGTTAGATAATTGAGAAATGTGGGTAAGAGGATATGAATGGTGGCCTATGATTTTATAGAAAAATGAAATTTTTTCATATGAGGAAATTCCTTTTACCAATTTAGAATATAATTTTCTATGTACCTTAAATTCTTTTTAAAATTATTTATTTTTTAATCATTTTAGTGATTAAGGTATTAATTATATGAACATACTCAGTTAACTACCTCTCTTCCCCCAGTAGAGAAGGCATCATGTGAAAAAAGATAAAGGTATATATAAAACTACATCTTATTTCTATTTATCTGTTCTTTGTCTGGAGGTAGATATACACAAGTTATTCTTCAAAGAAAATTTTTGTTGGTGTATATAATGTTCTCTTGGTTCTGTTTATTCTTATTGATAAATTCATATAGGTTTCCATATTTTCCAAAATTAACCTGTCTATCCTTTCTTTTGATGTAGTAGTATTCCATCATAATCATATACTACAATTTTTAAAAATTGCCCAGAGAACTATAAGATAAACCAATAAAAGATCCTGGTGTCTGTCAGAGATTGAATTTGAACCCAGAAATACAGAGTCCAATTCCACTTTTTTTTCCATACAATACCACCAAATGAGTATGTGGAAAATATGTCCTTTATGTGTTCTTAAACTTCCTTTTATATGTTAATTAATATAAAATTTTATTCTTATAAATTATACAGTTTTAGATATAAATATTTTCAAAATATTTATACCACTAACCATCCAGGTTAATGTATGCTTTTTTTCAGGTGTTCCTTCAAAAATCATCGAATTGTAGTCTGTTCTTTAGACATAAAATCATACATTTAATTAATCATGCTGAAACTCTATCTGATAATGCATTACATATATTTTTAAGCTCTTACCTTCCATCTTAGAATCAATACTGGATATTGGTTCTAAGACAGAAGAGTGGCAAGGGCTAGGCAATGGAGGTTAAGTGACTTGCCCAGGGTACCACAGATGGGAAGTATCTGAGGCCAAATTTGAAACCAGGACCTCGCTCTTTGGGGCTGGCTCTCAATCCACTAAGCCACCCAGCTGCCCCCAATACTCTATATTTTTCATTGAAGACTAGCAAAAAAAAAAAAAAAAACTAAAAGAGTTGGTACTATCATATATCAAAGGTAATATACATATCTATTTAATGTTTAGTATTCCAGTGCAATTACAATAGTCAACTTTTGATGAATGTCTACATTCAATTTAAATTAAGTTGTTAGCGATCCAAAATTAACAATGAATTCCTAAAAATAAATCATTATATCAGTCATCAAGAATTCATTAGGTGGCCTCTCTATATTCTTCTTTTCTCCCTCAATTCTCAATCTATGTCCCATAGACATAAATACCATCTCTATGTGACTATTCTGCCTTAAACACTGAAGACCTCCACTCTCATAGCTTCAGCTTTTTCAGACATCTTAAACTAGATATTCAGTAATATCTTTAACTCAACATAACTCCATTAAAATTCATTGCTGGAAGTTCAAAAACAGAGAAAGAAAACTATAGACCAATTTCCTTAATGATTACAGATACAAAAATCTTAAATAGGATACTAGCAAAAAAAAACTCCTTGAAGTCATCATAAGGGTTATTCACTATGACCAGGTAGGATTCATACCAGGAATGCAGGGCTGGTTCAATATCAGGAAAACCATCCACATAATTGACCATATTAACAAGCAAACTGACAAAAATCACATGATTATCTCAATAGATGCAGAAAAAGCCTTTGATAAAATACAACACACATTCCTATTGAAAACACTAGAAAGTATAGTATAGAAGGGCCTTTTCTAAAAATAATAAACAGTATATACCTAAAACCATCAGCAAACATCATCTGCAATGGGGATAAACTAGCCTTCCCAATAAGATCAGCAGTGAAACAAGGATGTCCATTATCACCTCTATTATTTAACATTGAATTAGAATCACTAGCAGTAGCTATTTTTTTAAATTTTATAATATTTTATTTGATCATTTCCAAGCATTATTCATTAAAGACAAAGATCATTTTCTTTTCCTCCCCTCCCACCCCCCATAGCCGACGCATGATTCCACTGGGTATCACATGTGTTCTAGATTCGAACCCATTGCCATGTTGTTAGTATTTGCATTAGAGTGTTCATTTAGAGTCTCTCCTCTGTCATGTCCCCTCAACCGACTAGCAGTAGCTATTAAAGAAAAAGAAATTGAAGGTATTAAAATAGGTAATGAGGAGACCAAGCTATCACTCTTTGCGGATGATATGATGGTCTACTTAAAGAATACTAGAGAATCAACCAAAAAGCTAGTCGAAATAATCAACAACTTTAGCAAAGTTGCAGGATACAAAATAAACCCACATAAGTCATCAGCATTTCTATATATCTCCAACCCATTTCAGCAGCAAGAATTAGAAAGAGAAATTACATTTAAAATCACCCTAGACAATATAAAATACTTAGGAATCTATCTGCAGAGACAAACACAGGAAATATATGAACACAACTACAAAACACTCTCCACACAATTAAAACTAGATCTAAACAATTGGAAAAACATTGATTGCTCATGGGTGGGATGAGCTAACATAATAAAAATGACAATCCTGCCCAAATTAATTTACTTATTTAGTGCCATATCCATTAAACAACCAAAAAAACTTTTTTACTGAATTAGAAAAAAAAAAACTTAACAAAGTTCATTTCGAAGAACAATAGATCAAGGATATCCAAGGAAATCATGAAAAAAATGCAAAGGAAGGAGTTCTTGCAGTCCCATATCTCCAATTATATTATACAGCAGTGGTCATCAAAACAATTTGGTACTGGCTAAGAGACAGAAAGGAGGATCAGTGGAATACACATGGGGTAAATGACCTCAGCAAGACAGTCTATGATAAATGCAAAGATCCCAGTTTGTGGGACCAAAACCCACTATTTGATAAAAACTGCTGGGAAAATTGGAAAACAGTTTGGATCAACATCTCACACCCTACACCAAGATAAACTCAGAATGGGTGAATGACCTGAATATAAAGAAGGAAACTATAAGCAAATTAGGCGAACACAGAATAGTATACTTGTCAGTTCTATGGGAAAGGAAAGACTTTAAAACCAAGCAGGAGCTAGAAAAAAAATCACAAAATATGAAATCAATAATTTTCATTACATCAAATTAAAAGGGTTTTGTACAAACAAAACTAATGCATCCAAAATTAGAAGGGAAGCAACAAAGGTCTAATAACTCAAATAAATAAAGAGGTAAACCAATTGTACAAAAAATCAAGCCATTCTTCAATTGATAAATCAGCAAGGGACATGAATAGGCAATTTTCAGTTAAAGAAATCAAAACTATTAAAAAGCACATGAAAAAAGTATTCTAAATCTCTTATAATCAGACAGCTGCAAATCAAAACAACTCTGAGGTATCACCTCACACTTAGCAGATTGGCTAACATGACAGCAAAGGAAAGTAATGAAAGCTGGAGGGTGTGTGGCAAAGTTGGGACATTAATGCATTGCTGGTGGAGTTGTGAATTGATCCAACCATTCTAGAGGGCAATTTGGAACTATGCCCAAAGGGCGATAAAAGACTGTCTTCCCTTTGATCCAGCAATAGCACTGCTGGCTTTGTACCCCAAGGAGATAATAAGGAAAAGTACATGTACAAGAGAATTCATAGCTGCGCTCTTTGTTGTGGCAAAAAATTGGAAAATGAAGGGATGGGATGACCTTCAATTTGGGAATATCTGAACAAACTGTGGTATGTGTTGGTGATGGAATACTATTGTGCTCAAAGGAATTCCATGGGAACTGGAACAACCTCCAGGAAGTGATGCAGAGTGAGAGGAGCAGAACCAGGAAAACATTGTACACAGAGACTGATACACTGTGGTACAATGGAACCTAATGGACTTCTCCATTAGTGGCAATGCAGTGATCCTGAACAACTAGGAGGAATCTACTAGAAAAATCACTATCCACATTCAGAGGAAGCACCGTGGGAGTAAAAACACCGAAGAAAAACTGCTTGAATACATGAATCGAAGGGATATGGTTGGGGATGTAGACTCTAAATGAACATCCTAGTGCAAACAACAACATGGAAATAGGTTCTGATTAAGGACATAAGTAATACTGTGCGTGGACTGTGGGAAGGGTGGATGGAGGGGAGGGTGGAAAATAATGTGATTATTATAACCAAGGAATAATGTTCTAAATTGACTAAATAAATTAATTCAAACAGAAAAAAAAAAAGATTCATTGTCTTTTCTCCTGAACTTTCCCTTCCTCTTATCTTCCTTATTATTGTGGGAGATATAACCATCTTCCTAATTTCTTAGGCTCACAATTAGGGGTCATCATGGATTCCTCATTATTTCTCATATCCTCCAATATCCAAGCTATTGATGAGACCTAAGGATTTTACCTTTCTTGAATACATCCCCTTATCTCATCTGATACTGCTGTCCCTTTGATATAGGCCCTCATCCCTTCATGTCTGGAATATTTCAATGGCTACTAGCAAGTGGGCCTGATTCAAGTCTCTCTCCAGTCCAATTTATTCTACTATTTCTAGTCTTCTTAACACCTTACTCTAAAATGTGCTCTTTAATCTCTTGTTATTGGTTTCTTGGATGTTTTTCCAAACAATATATTTCATCTCTTGAATCTAGTAATTTTCTCTGTCTAGCCATACTTGCAATATTCTACCTCTTGTATTAGGTGGTTGTTCTTTTAAGGATTATGGCAATGAAGAATCAGATCTGCCTCCCTCCCCTCTTTGTCTCTCTCCTCCCTTCTCCCTCCCACTTCAGTTAATCTCTTCAGTTGGTGACAAACTGGGATTCAGTTTTGAGTAAGTTTCCTGATATATCTGAAAGATAGCTCATTCTTTGAATGGTTGGAACAAGACATTTGTTTAAGGAAGGGGAAGGAAAAGGAAATTGGATAAGAGAGGACTTAGGTTTTCCCTGATCTTAAATAATCCTAAATTTAGATAATATTATAGAGGCTTGAATGAGGGATGTGGCTAACAGTGTTGAGGATCTTTGAGTTACTTCCTGATACACTAGAGAGAAAATCAACAAGGGAAAAGATCTTCTTAGTCCTTACTCCTTCATGTGTCAGGAGAAAGAGATTTCCAACAGTTTGGGAATTTCTTTTTAATAGTCTCCTCCTGGTCACATTCTCTGGAATGTTCCTTCATTGACAGTTTCTGCAAACCTTCATCTATTGCCTCTGCTTGCAGGATTTCTTCAATTTACTTATCCACATTCTTCACTTCTACCTACTGGCTCACTTGGCTTCCTTTTAAGCTCAAATTATCTTAGCTTTTACATAAATCCTTTACAACCCCCTCTTCATTATACTGCTTTCCTTCTGTTCATACTTTCTTATTTGCCAGATACATAGTTTATACTTCTTTGTTTGCATGTTGTCACCTTCATTAAATTGGGTGTTCTTTGAGGATACTGATTGCCTTTTTATATTTCCAGCACTTACCATAGTACCTAGTAGACACTTAATAAATATTTATTGACTGAACTATCAAGTGCTTTCCAAGGTGATGGGGATACAAAGGTAAAAGGCAATACCAATCTCTAACTTGAAAAAGCTTACATTTTAACAGCAGAGACAATATGAACCTGTATAGCTATATAAAAAAAAAAAACAAAAACATGTACAATGTAATATGATTCTAATATAATATTGGTGGAGATGTGAATTGATGCAATCATTCTGTAAAAGAATTGATGCAGCAATCCCACTATCAGGTCTGTATCCCAAAGAGATCAAAAACAGGGAAAGTATCTACTTGTACAAAGATATTTAGAGCAGCTTTTTTTGAGACCTAAGAACTGAAAACTGAAGGGATATCCATTAATTGGAGGAATGGCTGAACAAGTTGGGGTATATGATGGTAATGGAATACTCTTATGCTAGAAAAATTAAAGAAAAAGTTGATCATAAAAAAAAAATCTGGAAAGACTAATATGAAGCAATTCTAAATTAAGTGAGCAGAACCAGGAGAATTTATGTAATGACAGCAAAGATTATGATCAACTTTGAATTTCTTAATTATCAGAAATTCAAGGCAAGAATTCAGAACTACAAGGAATTCATAATGAAAAAAGCTATTCACTGGCAAAAAGGATATAGAATATGAATGCAGATCAAAGCATTTTCTTTCTCACTTTCTTTCCTCCATGAATTTTCTTTTATGTAAGCAATATGTGCATGCTTTAACTCCATGACAAACATAGAAATATATATTGTGTGATAATGCATATACAATGTGTATAATATTATCTGCTATGTTGGGAGGGAGCAGTGGGGAGAGAGGAAGAGAACATGGATCACAAAATGCAGAAAGCAATTATTAAAAATTGTATCAATGTATAATGTGGGAAAAATAATTTTAAAAAATACTGCAGATATGAAGAAATATTGAGTTAAGATATGGAAGTGACAAATTTATGATGAAATTGATTATACATACTACTTGGGTCAAAAGTAATTCCTTGTTTTATAGTCTCATTGAGAACAAAATGAATAAGATGATGAAAACATAAGTTTAAATTCAAAATCTTTAGAATAATTTTGTGCTTCCATAAAGAATGCATAGCCCCCATCTGGTCTTGCCAGATTTTTAAAATCTCTATGGTCCAGTCAGATATCCATCTGGGGAATTATTTCACAGTTACAAGCTCTAGCTAAAGGCTATTTTACCTGACCTTTAATCTCTGTATTATTAACTCAACATAAAACATACTAATAAAATCATAATGATATATTTAAACATTTTAGCAAATGGCCATTCGGAAAACATGAATATAAGTGGAAGAAGATATTTAAGAATAAAACAAGTTGTCAAGGCAGGAATGGGTTGCAATGTGAATGTAAGGAGGAAGCATTTATCAGAATCAGAGTTCTATTGGAAAGTACAGAAGAATTAGTGTTATGAACAAATAAATGTCAGAGTTGATGCTTTATTTGATTAATCAGAACCCACTACATTTCTAAATAGTCTATAATAAATTTGGTTATTAACAAAATATGATAATGTAACAAATGTTATTTCCTGCAAAATCTATATCATATTACCTGCCATTTGGGGGCAGAGGCGGCAATAAATAGGAGGAAGAGAACATGGATCACAAAAGATTAGAAAAATGATTTAAACTTTTCTACTTATGAAAAAATTTAAAAATTAAAAAAAGAAAGAAGAGATATTTTTGCAATCCCACCCACATATCCCATTCATTCCTCTTGCTCCATTATTTCAGAGAAAATGCTATCATGAGAATCTTCCTTTCAAATAGTACACTTAGAAATATAGCATGAATATTTCTTTTTAAAAAAAACGTATTTATTTATTGAGTCAATTTATAATATTATTCCTTGGTTAAAAGAATCATATTATTTCCCTCCCTACCATCCCCCCAAACTTCCCATAGCTGATGTGCAATTTTACTGGGTATTACATGTATCTTTGATCAAAACGTATTTCCATTTTGTTGGTATTTGCATTAGGATGTTCATATAGACTACATCCCCAACCATGTCCCGTCGATTCATGTATTAAAGCATTTGTTATTTTTCTGTGTTTCTACACCCACAGTTTTTCCTCTGAATGTGGATAGTGTTTTTTCTCATAGATCCCTCCAAGTTGTTCAGATCACTGCATTGCCATTATTGAAAAAGTCCATTACATTCGATTGTACCACAGTGTATCATTATCTGCATACAGTATTCTCCTTGTTCTGTTCCTTTCGTTTTGCATCAATTCCTGGAGGTCATTCCAGTTCCCATGGAATTCCTTTGAGCACAATAGTATTCCATGATCAACATATACCACAATTTGTTTAGCCATTCCCCAATTGAAGGGCACCTCCTCATTTAACAATTTTTGGCCACCACAAAGAGCGCAGCTATGAATATTCTTGTACATGTCTTTTTCCTTATTATCTCTTTGGGGTACAAACCCAGCAGTTCTATTGCTCGATCAAAGGGCAGACAGTCTTTTATTGCCCTTTGGGCATAGTTCCAAATTGCCCTCTAGAATGGTTGGATCAATTCACAACTCCAATAGCAATGCATTAATATCCTGACTTTGTCACATTGCCTCCAACATTCATTACTTTCCATTGTTGCCATGTTAGCCAATCTGCTAGCTATGAGGTGATACCTCAGGGTTGTTTTAATTTGCATCTCACCAATTATAAGAGATTTAGAGCACTTTTTCATGTGCTTATTAATGGATTTGATTTATTTGACTAAAAATTGCCTATTCATGTCCCTTGCTGATTTATCAATTGGAGAATGGCTTGATTTTTTTCTACAATTGATTTAGCTCTTTATAAATTTGAGTAATTAGACCTTTGTCAGAGGTTTTTGTTGTGAAGATTGTTTCCCAATTTGTTGCTTCCCTTCTAATTTTGGTTGTATTGGTTTTGTTTGTACAAAAACTTTTAATTTGATGTAATCAAAATTATATATTTTATATTTTGTGATTTTTTCTAGCTCTTGCTTAGTTTTAAAGTCTTTCCTTTCCCAAAGATCTGACATGTATACTATTCTGTGTTCACCTAATTTATTTATAATTTCCTTCTTTATATTCAAGTCATTCGCCCATTCTGAGTTTATCTTGGTGTAGGGTGTGAGATGTTGATCCAAACCAAATCTCTCCCATATTGTCTTCCAATTTTCCCAGCAGTTTTTATCAAATACTAGATTTTGGTCCCAAAAGCTGGAATCTTTTGGCTTATCATAGACTGTCTTGCTGAGGTTACTTAGCCCAAGTCTCTTCCACTGATCTTCTTTTCTATCTCTTAGCCAGTACCAAATTGTTTTGATGACCACTGCTTTATAGTATAGTTTGAGATCTGGGAATGGAAGGCCTCTTTCCTTCCCATTTTTTCCATTATTTCCCTGGATATCCTTGATCTATTGTTCTTCCAAAGGAACTTTGTTATGGATTTTTCTAATTCGGTAAAAAGGTTTTTTTGGTAGTTCAATGGGTATGGCACTAAATAAGTAAATTAATTTGGGCAGGATTGTCATTTTTATTATGTTAGCTCATCCCACCCATTAGCAATCAATGATTTCCCAAATGTTTAGATCTAGTTTTAATTGTGTGGAGAATGTTTTGTAGTTGTGTTCATAAAGATCCTGTGTTTGTCTTGGCAGATAGATTCCTAGGTATTTTATATTGACTAGGGTGATTTTAAATGTAATTTCTCTTTCTAATTCTTGTTGCTGAGATGTGTTGGAAATATATAGAAATGCTAATGACTTATGTGGGTTTATTTTGTATCCTGCAACTTTGCTAAAGTTGTTGATTATTTCCACTTGCTTTTTGATTGATTCTCTAGGATTCTTTAAGTAGATCATCATATCATCTGCAAATAATGATAGCGTGGTCTCTATATTGCCTATTTTAGTACCTTTGATTTCTTTTTTTCTCTAGTGTTTCTATTACAATGTTAAATAATAGAGGTAATAATGGGCATCCTTATGTCTGTCCTGATCTTACTGTGAAGACTTCTAGTTTATCCCCATTGCAGATGAAGTTTGCTGATGGTTTTAGATATATGCTGTTGATTATTTTTAGTAAAGGCTCTTCCATTCTATGATTTCTTGTTTTCCGTAGGAATGAATGTTGTATTTTGTCAAAGGCTTTTTCTGCATCTATTGAGATAATCATGTGATTTTTTTGTTGGTTTGCTTGTTAATATGGTCAATTATGTGGATGGTTTTCCTAATATTCAACCATCCTTGCATTCCTGGTATGAATCCTATCTGGTCATAGTGAAAAACCCTCGTGATCACTTGCTGGAGTCTTTTTGCTAGTATCATATTGTGAACTTTAGATTACTCCACCCTATTTAGTCTAACAAAATCAGGAATGTCTACACCCATACTTAATGATTAAGTATTTAGGAGGATGGCTTATGACAGACATGTGCTAGCAAATGACAAATCAGAAACAACTGACAGACCCCTGGGCTCTCCTAAGTCAAGCACAAGATATCATTGGTACATGTGAGATTCAGGCAAGTGATGTAAAACCATCTATATATTTCACGTCACTTCTTCTCTCCGGGCTCTTTGATGGTGGCTGGCGGCAGCTTGCTGAGCATGTTGACATCATGGCATGGTGGCTGCTATTGTCCGGGTTGAAAGGTGAGTTTTCCTTGATACCATACTGGAGGAAGCCTAGTAACCTGGCTCAGGTGAGTTGTCTTCTCTGAGATCTCTCAGAGTTCAGGTTGATTTTTCTCTCTTTTACCTTCCAAACACTATCCTCTTAAAGGAAACCTCTAATCTTCAAAGACCTCATGGTGGAGTACTTTGAACTTGCCTGGCACAGGATGGGCGGGAGAAATCCTATACCTTTCCCTTTCTCTTCTTGAATTCTTCCATATATATTGATTAAACCAGCATACATTTCTAAACTAAATTGGGTATTTTATTTGGGGCCCTGGCTACCAAAAATCAAACTTAGATTAGGTCACAACCCGAAATTATATTTACACTATTTAAGATTTTGCATCTATATTCATTAAGGAGATTGGTTTGTAGTTTTCATTCTCTTTTTTTGACCTGCTTCAGTTTGGAATCAGTATCATATTTGTATTGTAAAAGGAATTTGATAAAACTCCTTTGCTTAATCTGTCAAATTGTTTGTATAATATTGGGAGTAGTTGTTCTTTGAAAGTTTGATAGAATTCATTTGTGAATCCATCTGGACTTTGGCATTGTTTTAGGGAGTTATGATTACCAGTTGTGTATTTCTGAGCATTTTGATTTCTACTCCTAATTCCTGCCTTTTTTTCTTTCACTATTTCCTTCTATGCCAATGTTTTGTTTTTAATCAGTGCCCCTAATTCCTAACCTTATTGTACTTCCCTTTCTACCCCCCCTCCCTTCTTATTCCCATCTTATTTTCTTTACATTCCTTTTAACCCCCCCCCCATCCTCTCCCTCCCTTGACCCGCCTCTCTCCCCACCAATCCATTTGTTACCCTTCTACTTCCCTATAGGGGGCAAATTAATTATCTGCCCCAATATTTTTGATTGTTCTTCCCTCTTTGAGTCAATTTCAATGCACGTAAGAGTTGAGTTCTATCTCCAACCTATTTAGCCTTCTAGTGTTTTGATGTTCTCCCCCCTCCTGCCATTTGCTTCTTTGTGACATATAAATTTACGCCCTTTGGGGTTTTTTTCCTATTTCTTTTAGTATTAAACTTTTTTAGCTCTAGTTTAGCTCTAGGGTATATATATATATACACACATATAAATGCATATATATATTTATTTATGTATGCATATATCTATATACGTATTTATGTCTTGGCATTTCATCCTATATAATTCGTCACTGTTCCCTCTAAGTGTAATTCTTCTAGCTGCCCAAGTGATAACAATTCTTAAGAGTTGCCAGTTACCTCTTTTCTTATAGGGATACATATTTTTTCAACTTATTGGATCTCTTAAATAATGTTTTGTTTTGTTTTTATTTTTTCCCTCTTTCTTAATTACCTTTTGATGATTCTCTTGAGTTCTGTGCTTGGGCATCAAATTTTTCTTTTCAGGTCTGGTCATTTATTTACAAATGCTTGGAATTATTCTGTTTTGTCAAATGACCATACTTTCCCCTCTAAGAATATAGTCAGTTTTTCTGGGTAGTTGATTCTTGGTTGTAGACATAGTTCTCTTGCTTTCTGGAATATCATATTCTATGCCTTTTGGTCCTTTAGTGTAGATGCAGCCAGATCCTGTGTTATCCTCACGGTACTTACATGGTATCTGAATGACTTCTTTCTAGCAGTCTGTAATGTTTTTTCCTTGGTCTGATAGTTCTTGAATTTGGCTATAATTTTCCTGGATGGTCTCAGTTGGGGATTGAGTACAGGAGATGATCTGTGGATTCTTTCAATCTCCACTTTTCCCTCTTGTTCTAGAATATCAGGGCAGTTTTCTTGTATAATTTTTTGTAGTATGATGTGCAGCCTTTTTCTTTTGTCGTGGTCTTTCAGTAGACCAATGATTCTTAAGTTGTCTCTCTGGGAATGATTTTCTAAATCTTCTGTTTTGTGAATGAGGTGCTTCCTATTTTCCTCAATTTTTTTATTCTTTTGATTTTGTTTTATAGTGTCCTGCTGCCTTGCTAAGTTGCTTGCTTTTAATTGTTGTATTCTGGTTTTTAAAGACTGGATTTCATCCCTGGCTTTTTGGTCGTCCTTCTCTTTCTGGTATGATTTTCTTTGGAGATTATCTTTCATCTTCTTTGCCTCGTTTTTAAAGTTATTAGTTTTGGGTTCAAGACACTGTTTTCTGTTTCCAGATGACTTATCTTGCTTTAAAGTTTTCTTCAGTCTCTCTTAGTTGTGTTTTGAATTGTATTTTGAGTGCTTCCAAAGCCTGTATCCAATTCACTGGGGTTTTTGTTTTTTCCTTGGTGTTCCCTCATTGTTCTCTGTTCCATTTGCTCTTTGTTCATTGCCTGTATAGAAGCTGTCAATTGTAATTTCTTTTTTCTTTTTCTGTTGTTTGCTCATATTTATCACTTCTTTTTTCCCTGCAGTTACCTCTCTTGCTCCTCTCATTTTTTTTTTTTTGTGGTTTTGGACTTTTCTGTCAGCCTTCACCCTTGAAGCTTTGTCAGCAAATCTCTCAGTGCACTCTGTGGGAGAGGGATGTTGGAGCTTGAACTTCCCTTCCCTCTGAAGACTTTGATGGGATTAATTCCATCTGGGTTGAGCTGAATGTGCCCTGAGACCAAAATCTCAGGAAGGTGAGGGCAATATGGAGTGTCTCCACTGCTTCAACTATGCTGCCCACTCTGTGCTCTGTGCTCTGGGTTTCTTCTCCAACTGTTTCCCCACCGCCTCTGAGACTGGCATAGTTTTGCCTGCAAGATCCTTCCTCCCTTCCGACCAGCACCCTTGCCCACCCAGAGGTTCCAGCTGCCCTGGAGGCTTAGTGATCTATGTTGGGGTGGGACTGGGACCTTCCTTCTTCTTTCCCCTTAATCCCAAATGTTTTCAAATTCAGACTTTTGGGCTTTGTACCTTTTAAGTGGAGTCCTACAGAAAGGTTCCTTGGCTCTGTCTTGCTGTTAGGTTTGATGCTCTCTTAGGAGCATTTAGTTTGTAATTGGTAAGGAAGGGTTTTTAGAGGTCTGAACTTTCGCTGCCTCTATGCCACCATCTTGACTCTGCCTCCAGCATAAATACTTCTAATAAAATTTTAAATTAGACTTTTGTATAGTACTACAACAAAGTCTGTAATGACCTTGGCACATGTGGCCATGAATACTGTCCCCAAACCTTTGAGGATTATCTTATAATCAATTCCAAATAAAAAAATCAATTTTATTTTATAATCAACTCCAGAATTAAAATAAAATATAAGGAATGAAGAAATTAAACATCCTCTCCACTGAAAATCACAGTCTTTGTACAATTTCAGGACAAGAGTCTGTCACAGAATATCAGACATGTTATTAGAAAGTCAGCATTTAAATATAGAGGGAAGTTCAGAATGCAGAAAACACCAAGATATGAAAGACGAAATGATTTTCTATTAGATGTTTACTACAGCAAATTGAATTGCTGTACTTTTCATTGAAGTAGAGAACAACTTTAGTTCCCTGTCTTTGTCCTTTGCAATATTCCTTCTAATGAGCACATCTTGGCTCTTCTAGTTTCCCACCTCTGACTATTGCTCTCTTACTCTACTTTCTACACATATATTCTCTTTTCATCATTTTGAAAAGGCAAAAAAGCCCCATAAATAGACATAAAACTATTTTAAAACCTCCCTGGATGATTAGTGATTGACTAAATGCACTTTGGGATGAAAGTGTTGCATTATAGAATGTCTGGGCTGTCATTACACCTTCTCCAACTGTATGTTAATTTGTTCTTGGAGTGAGTGCTTGAATTTTGTCAATGATAGACTTGATAATGGTAGGGCAAATATTCATAGTGAGCCTATTTTGATTATTTCATTACATTAATCATTTTAGAATTAACTATTTTTTCTTTCCTTCATTTTTAGTGTGTTTGTGCTACATGTGCAGAGTCATGTTGTAATGGAAATATCTTATAGTTTGAAGACCTGAGTTCAAATTCTAGCTACCACACTGAAATTCTGTGTGATAATGAACAAATCACTTGGTATTTTTGAACCTTAGTTTCATCTCTAAAATGAGAATATAAATTCTTATATTCCCTAAATAATAGACATAGAAATTCTTACATTCCCAAATCAACTCCTATACTTTACTAATTATTTATATACACAGATACACACACATACCTATGTCTATATATTTATATAAATATATATATATATACATATATATACACATCTCACTTTATTAATAGTTTTTCTGTGATTTTCTATTTTTAAGCTAATAAATATACAGTTGAATGCATAAAATCCAATGACATAATAATTTCATATGGCAAGAGCTCTTCTTCCCTACCAAGCATGGATTGGAGATGGAAGATCTCACAGCTCATTGAGGACTGTGATTTTTTTCTGAATCAGCACCATCTATTCAGCACAGGTGTTTCTGTAATTATGATACATTGGGGAAATTCATAGTGTTCAATGGCCCTCAGACTCACACTTCCACCTCATCAGTCACATGTCAGTTTGACTCCACCCTATGCCCTAAATCTCCCATGTCATTAAGGAACTGCCGACTTCAGAGGGCAGAATTGCAGCTGTGATGTATAATACAGAACATTTCATGAAAAATGGATGAGTAAGAGATTTACCCCTAATATTTCCTCTGTAGTGATCTGCCAGAACTGTAACCATCTAGACATGTTTATTATACAGTTGTTTTTTTAAAAGTCTTTCATTGCTTTTCACAATGTGATGTTCCCTTGTTATTCCATAAACAGTCCATTGATATTCTATCTGCAACAAAGTACCTTAGCCTTGGGAATACTGCTGCTTCCTTCCTCTGAGGTCTGTATTTGCAATCCTAAAGAAGACTTCACCTTGAGATGTCCCTATCCATTGAATTAACTGCTGATAATACTGACTAGGACCAGGTGGCTTATTCTTATCTAATGGGGAGATTGAGCTTCTTTAGTTAATGTTGACTGATTTGCCTACCACTCTAGAGTCAAGTCCTCACTATGACCCAGCATCTATTGTAAAGGTATAAAATCTCCAGAATTGATGGGTTCTGGGAGCAGCCTTACATCTTGCTGTTCCACCTGTACTATCCTCCTGGCCATTCTCAACATTACTTTCTAAATTAATAAATTTCTCTTTTTATTTTTAAGCTAAGTTTTGGAGTCTTTCATTCTTGCAAAAGGTATCCTTCCTGAACCCCAGGGGTACACCTTTTCATCCCCAGAACAAGATGAATGGCACTGACGATGTGTTGACAAAACAGATCTTAGCTCATTTAAGTGTTACTCTGAACTATCCTTGTAAAACTTGTAGTCTATCTATAAATTCAAATTCAAAGGGTATAACTGTTTTAACTTTATAGCATTTGTTCCTACTATGTAAATCTCTATTTCTGAACCACTCTTAAGTCTTTGTTCATTCAATTACATTAATTTGTCTGATGCAAAGGAAATAACTAGAGAGTGTGGCTGGGAATAGGAAAAAACCCAATGGGTCCACTGAACATGGGTTTGAGAACTTGAATCAACACCATGTATTTGTCTACTTGCATATCTTGCCACATAGTCTTACTTATTTTTAGCAACTGGTATGTATGCTCCTTGAGAACATGGGCAATACATATATGTGTATGTATATACATATATATATATATTCATTAATTACTGTGTACATAAGGTTACTCTTTTTTTTTCTTTTGCAGCAAGAGGATGAAGGAAGTAAAGTATCTCTAAAATGGTCTTGAAAGTCAAAAACAAAGATGATGTGATATACACACATATGTGCATATATCACTTATACATATGCATGCATATATGTAAATGCCCATAGATGCACATACATAGATGTGTGTAGGTATATATTAATTTACTTGTGTTTATATACATATATGTGTGTGTGTGTGTGTGTGTGTGTGTGTATGTGTGTGTGGTTAAGTCTACAATATATATCATAATCCTTTTCCCACAGTCTCCCAAACAAAGATGTATATAAGAATTATCATAGTAGGTTAGGCTATAAGCTTACATTATGGCAGTAGAAAATCCACTCTCCTTGACTATAAAAATTCATACCACCTAAGGATAATCATTGAGTCTTGAAAAGTAGGATATTAATGAGAAATTTAGGGCAGAATGTTTGCATCATGACCTGAAGAAAAGAGTAAGAAAGTCTTTTAGGTTTTTCTAGGTATTATATTTATTATGTTTCTAGTTATTAGATAAACATTCAGCTAATATTTATTTGAAAATAACATTGTTCTCAAAGGTTGCAAAGTACTTTGCATGAATTAATTGTTAGGCTTCAAAATGAGCTCATAAGGTAAGTACCATAGCCATTATTATTCCAATTTAACAGATATAACAATTGAGGTTCAGAGACTTTAAATAAGTTATCCATTCTTACACAGGGTAAATTTCAGAAGTGGAACCTGAATTCAAGTTGTTTTCTGACTCAAAATCTAGCATTTTCTCTACCCATAATACCAAGATTCTATTATATGCCGTGAACTGTCTGGTAGGTGTCAGGAGAGAAACAGAGATGAATAAAGCATGCTTCCTATTCTCATAAGTTTATAACATAGAAGGAGTGATAAAGCAAGTGTACAAGCAAACTATAACACAAATTGCACTGTCATTCAGAATCATGGAAGCTACATAGAGGAAGTGATACCTGAACTTGGTCATGAAGGATAACATTTCAAAAGTCTGAAGTTGGAACAGACCATTCTAGACATCTGGAAGGTTATGCGTGAAAACAAAGAGTGAAAAAACAATTCCAAATTTGTTCAGGAGATAGCAAATAATTCAGTTTATCTGAGTGTAAAATACATAAAGACTGTTGTAAAACTCTGAAATGGAAAAAATAAATTGTTCTCAGATTGCGAAAGACGCTGAACAGCAAAAAGTTTGTTTGTTTTCCTAAACATCAGAATCTCCTTATTCTTCCCAATTTAGTAAACCCTAACCTGAACTAGAGTCTTCTCTGGTTTCTGCTCTCTTCAATTTTCCTTCACAAAGCTGCCAAATTCATATTTCTAATTAAAAAGTACCTAAGTACCTGTGTCACTAATCAATCTGCTTACAAATCTTCAATGGTTCCTTAGTGCTTAGAAGATAAAAGCCAAACATTTTCACATGGCATTTAAGGCTCACCTCTGTCTGGATCCTCTCTTGTCTCCTTTCTCCCTCAACTATTTGTAGAATAGTAGCTTTTTTCTTCCCCATCGTGGCTAGAAGCACAGGAGATTGTCTGTGCATATATGTGTTTATGTATGATTATATACATGCATATATAAATCTACATATGTGTGCACACATTCACTCACAGATGTACACATAAATACTTTTCTCTTGAAACAGGCATACACATATGTATAGTGTGTATATATACATTAAATCAGAGTTTGTCCGGTACAGTGGGAGTTTTAAATCTTGAGAAACAGAGACGAAAATGGGAGAGAGGGAGGGAGAAGGAGAGAAGAAAGAACGAGAATCACCCCAAATTAGTGGAACATAGGGGTAACAACTGAAAAGAAAATAAAGGGTTAAATTGAGGCAGAGAAAAAGGAGATTAAGGAAGGTAATATTATGGGTATTTCAAAGCAGTAACTCAGGATCACATCAATGCCTGGCCCTTCTTCAAAGACTGAATGAAATTCCAAGAAAAAGACTACTCTTTGAAGCACCAAACACTCTCTCCAGGTGCCTTCTCTAAAATAATTTAATTCAATTGGTCCTTTAACCAAATCTTTCTGGAATTTGTCTTCAACCAGTAAAAGTATATACTCCTGGGGCCACTAGGTAGCTCAATGGATAGAAAACCAGGCCTAAAGTCTGGAGGTCCTGGATTCAAATTTGGCCTTAGGCACTTCCTAGTTGTGTGACCCTGGGCAAGCCACAACACCCATTGTCTAGTATTTACTATTCTTGTGCCTTGGAACCAATACTTTAGAGTGAGTCCTAGACAGAAGGTAAAGCTTTTTAAAAGAGAAAAGAATGTATAATTCCTAAGCATTGTAGAAAGATGGTCTTGTTTAAATTTTAATTACAAAGTGGGAAGGAGGAAGGTCATGAGGACTATCACTGACCAATTATACCATTTCCCCTCTTCCACAATCCTAAAATCCACCGGTATTACACTTCTCAGATAGAGCAATTCATCTTTATCTTCTTTTGGCTCTAACATATTCTATCTAAGGTCATTATTTTCATTTTGCGTTGCCTCTATTAGGAAACAAACAACTGTATCTTTTATTTGAAATCCTAGTACCTTGGCCATAGTAGTTACTTCTTTAAAAATTTGTGAAAATGAATTGAATTTTTGAGCTGTAGAATCACACGATTAGAAAATGTACATTAAGAAGAAATATGAGAAAATAACTATTAATGACATCATAGATCCAGTGTGATATCTCTCACCAAATTCCCTAACAAAACATCAGGAGGCAGTGGAGAAAATAGCTTGGCATGATGCTAGTGAGGTCATTCAAAGGACATTTAAATACACATTTGGAAAGAAGACAACAAGAGGTAATGAGGCTCTAAATTATTGCAGTCACAGTGGAGAAGAAGGGATTTATACAATTGGAGGAAAAAAAAGAAAGAATGGGTTTTAGGAAAGATGATGAGTTCAATTTTAGGTCTTGGTAAGAAAATATGTCCCCAAATAATTGAAAGTGGGAGTTTAGAGTTTGGGGAAGAGGTCAGGATAGGAAATAGTAATTTCAAAAACATCTGATGAGAAGTAGTTTGAACTTATAGGAATGGAAGTGAATAAGATTATTAAGAGGAGGAGGAAAAGAGGGATATAGAGGGGAGGAAGGAGAAAAAGAGAAGGGGACAGGGAGGGGGAAAGGGAGATAGAAATGGTAGAAAAGAAATTATTAGACATAAAATCAGAAGTTGCAATAAATGAAGCATGATTTCATAAGAATTATAAGGTAATGGAATAAAAAATAAAGGTGTAAGTATTAGTCTTGACCTGACAGGGACTCGCTGCCACAGGAAAGAAAAAGGAAAAGAAAAATAAGTGAAGCCACACAGAAGTTATGAGGTAGCTAAAAGCAGAATTGGGCTAGTTCCCACTAGATGACTTCAGGTTTCTGTGAATGATTCTTCAAGCCAAAGCCAAATTCCATGGCCAGATGAGAGGGTTTCTCCAAAGTAGAAAATTTTCCTGGGTCAAATTTGGTTCCACTTTGTTTTCCTAATAGAGTACAAAACATCAGATATCATATCTACAGGCAATAGAATGAGCCAAAATGTCTCCACTTTGAGTAGAGGGAAGAAGATAGCAAACTCAAGTATTCAATAAGTTCCAGGGCAGTGATGGTGAATCTTTTAGAGACTATAAGCCATGTTCCACTCCCCAAGGACCAGATGGGTCTCAGTGTCCTCTCTGGCATGAATGCCATAGGTTCGTCACCATGGCTCTAGGGGAGTAGTTTCCTCTTTTGGAGACAACAAGGAGACAGACATGCTGAGGAAGATGCATGACAAGAGACCAAATTCGATCAAGGACTATTCTTCAGAGTCCATCTACTAGAATTTATCCCTGGAAAGCCACACTTGGACTTATAAGTTTTCAATTTCTATCATTGCTGGAAGCTAGAGTGCCTTCTATGAAATCTGCCTAGAGACCGCTTCTGACAGACATATCATAATTAGTACACAGACCTGCATTTTAGTTTGCCTTGGCTATACCTCAACATGCAAATAACTCAGGATTTTAAATGCTTCACTGAGTTTATATCCAAAGGCTTTCCTTTAATACGCATTCTGCAGACACAGAATCAATGGCAGAGCCATCTAAGTTGTTCACATGTACATCTAAAGTCAGGCACCGATGCTTCAATTTCTCATTCTCAGAGCTTTACCACAAGAACTTGGAGAGGGGGCTGCTGATTCATCACATTTATTCCATTACCTATGATAACCAGCAATTAAGAATGATCCTGAGCATGGCATTATTAGCCCGGAGGTTAATCAAAGATTGTGATCAGCTGTTTGTAAGCTGTATTGACAGTATGTATCTATTACTTTCCTCAAGGTTCTTAATCCTAATAGCAGGTTAAGGAGAAACCATAGAGCAATTTCTTCTTTCTTTGCATTCTCTAAAGATAATTCTTCCCTTGACTAAGTTTTAAATATTCAACATATAATGATATCCATGTTACCTAGATATGGTCAAAAGTATCTAAGAAAAGTTGTTGACAGAATGCATAAAGTTCAATAGGTCTTTCTAATTATTAGTGGTCTCAGAACGAAAATGTCTCTGGTGGTGATAACATCAGTAACTGAAATGTAAAGATGTTATTTTTAATCCATCAATAAGAAATTTCTTCTTATCCTACATTCTATTGAGAGTGATCTCTAACCTTTTTTTTCCCATTCCTAAGTTAACTATCCTTCATTAATTTATATAGTTTTTTCTTTTCCTTTAAGAATTATGAAGACAAGTAAACTTCATGTTATTTGTTACACATAAACCATTTTTGTAACTAAATCATCTTTTAAACAAATATAAGGGAATTTATTATTTAAAGGAAATCTGCTGTTAATCCTTTATAAAAATGAAAAATCTTTTCTTGCAATTGAAGGAAGTACCCTCTAATTCCTCATCTTTTAAGTCTGCCTTTCCATATCTCAGTTTTTCATTAGAATAGCACTTCTAAACTAAAAGAAGCCATGATACTAAATTTTACAATGACTTTGTTTCTCACCAAAAACAAGCAAATATCAAATGAAAAATTATTACTATTACTAAATAATTGGTAATTAACTAAGCACCTCTACTGGGAGACATAGGATACTATATTTTTATTTCCTTAGTTCTATTCAGAGATAGAACCAGAGATTTGCCCCAGAAAGATTGATAATTGATGTTACTTTCAACCTAGAAGCACTGAAGAAACAAGGGTCAGTACTTAGTAAATACAATATTTTAATTTAAATAGGGAGCTACTGATTATCAATTTGTAGCAGTTTGTGGTTCTTGGCTAGGTTTCTACAATTTCTTGTTATATCCCTTTGTTATGTTAAAGAGCACGTGTTCCATTATCTGGTGTTATCTTGGTGAGCCTCTGTCCCTGTCATTGTTTTGTTGAAAAGGAAACTAAAAAAAACCTTAAAAGGGGTTGGAGGGAGCTGGGTAGCTGGATAGCTGGGTAACTCAGTGGATTGAGAGCCAGGCCTAGAGATGGGAGGTCCTAAATTCAAATCTGTCCTTAGACACTTCCCAGCTGTGTGACCCTGGGCAAGTCATTTAACCCCCATTGCCTAGCCCTTACCATTCTTATGCCTTGGAACCAATACACAGTATTGATTACAAGATGGAAGGCAAGGGTTTAAAAAAACAAAAACAAAAACAAAAAACCTTAAAAGGAAAAGTTCAGTGTTATTTCATTTGCAGAGTTCTGGAAGTTTTGCAATATGCCAGGACTGATGGAGAAGACCAGTGTTCACAGGCCACAGTTATTCAATGGAATTAGCAGCAAACCATTGCATTATCATTCATATAATAAAGGGAAACTGCTTATTTATCAATCTCAAGAATATATGTAGACTTCTTTTCAAACAAGTCAGGCTCATTCATCCCTTCATTTATAAAAATGTCCTTTAAAAGAAGTTGTAGTTTTGAATTTGCCAGTTGGAAATAATGGTTTAGCCACAATGAGGTCATTATCTCAAGCCTCAGCCACAAACTAAGATTTAAATATTTTACTATTTGTGGGTAAAGAAGCGGAAATCCAAATGGAAGAAAGCCACAAAGTAGTCATGGGATAGAAAAGCTTCCTTAAACCATTTTAAGGAATCTTAGATTCATAAAATGTTACACTCAGAGAGGATCTTGGAGGGCATCTAATCTAACTCTCTTATTTTACAAATGAGGAAACTAAGGTCTACCTTGTCCGGGGGAACACAACTAGAAAGTGGCAGGGCAGGGAGTTAAACCTAGATATTAAAATTTATCTATTATGCCAAGTTGAGTTTTTCCATGAATGTTTTTCTGGGATAGTTTGTCAGCAATAGACAAAGTCAGATACTTTGTAGAAATGATAGTTTAGTATTTTCATATTATTTCTTATTTCTGTTGCAAATATAATAGACTAGGGATTTTAAATGATATTCAAATTCAATTGTGAAAATATGGAAGAATCTTCCATTGTAAGTAAAACTGCTATTCAAGAATATTGTTTTATTGTCTCTAAATGCTTTCTTAAACATCATGGATACAAGTTGAGCATTATTTTCAAAATCAATATTTCTTTAGTAAACTCCAGTTTATATTTACAATATCTTGCTGTGCAGAATGTGAGCCTGATCAGTGCTAGACTCTTTTTAATATATATATATATATATTTTTATCATCTATTACTAAGATTGTAGCATATTTACTTCCAGCTGCTGCAAGAGAAAAGATTTAGTCAAAGATGTATTTTCTTTTTTCACCCCATATACTTTTTTGATGGTGCAATAAAGAGTAATAAATGAACTCAGTATTCCTTTATAAACAAGGTGAAGTAGACACTATTTATGCATAGTTACCCATGAGCTTTAGGTTTGTTGGAGAAATTTTCATATCTGAATTCCAAAGCTATATCTGAAGGAATCTATAATTATAATCTAGAATGTGGTTGGCACTGGTACTTAACCCACTCAAAGGATCTGATTTAACAAAGTGCTTCTTTCACCAAAGACTCTATCAATATTCATGATTAGTTTGGGCAGATTTGAGGAAAAGTTTTTAAAATAGGACAATGGAAATCATCTGTTTATTAATGCAAACAACACATTTACTATGTTTGAAAGTTAATTTTAAAGGTGGGTTGGTAATATAGATCTTGTAATATAATTTCCTTAACTCTCAAAGTAGCATTTTTGGGTCATTCACGTGAGTTTATGGATAAGTAGTAAAGATTGAACTGGAGGAAGATACCCTAAAATCCTCTCATATTATCTATACCCATTCTGTCAGTCCTCATTGTTGAAAAGTGTTTCCTTCAATAAACCTTTTAAATCTACTTATTTATTTCTTAAAATTTTCAATAAATTAATAATTAAATTTAAATTTAAATAAAATATGTGTGGTCTTTTTCTTACTGTCTTGGGAGTGGCAGTGTGAAAACATGTAATACATATGGGACTTAAATCTAAAATATAATAGGATGGAAGGATTTGACCAATCTATCTCATTAATTTTTTTGTAAACCTCAAAAGCAACTTTCTGCTTTGGGGAAAATATATAAGATATTAAAAATCTTTTACATCAACAATGTGACATGTCATTAGGATGCCACTTTGTAAGATTATGAACTTCATTTTAAATTTGTATTACAAAGATGACAATGAAAAATCACATTAAAATAGTCTATTTAGATTATTTGTTGAGAGTTTATAGGCAGAGACTATAAACACCTTTAAGAGGAACAGGAAGAGAGCATATTGGAATTGTAGCATCTTACTGTTCTTTATTATATGGAAAGATTTTAATTAAAATCTTAGGGATGTGATTGTGGATATTTAAATTCAATTGAATGCTTGTATCATCAGAGCATGAGATTTGGCTAGATCATGAAATAGAAAATATGAGTTGTTTTTTTTTTCCCATCCCACAACCCCCTAAGAGATAAAGAGGAAATAGTGTTAAGAATACTTCTACACTACATCCACACAACAAACATGTTGGTATTGTGAATAGTAACATACTCTCCAAAGTTAATTTTATCTTTTCCTTAGGGCAAGTACTTTCCTTTTTTCCTTTGTGTAAAATTTAACCTTAAAATGAAGAATACCACCATTTGGGAGGCCAAAAAGAATAAGGCACTCATGTAGGGCTATCTACAAAGACATATTTCTAAAAATCACAAGACTATATCATAGTAAGGCCAGCAATGGGAGACATCATCATTTTTTTTTTCAGTGTAACAAATGCCAAAATCATGCCAATAGTCATGCCAAAAAAGTGAAATCCAGTTAATAAGAAGACAAAAAAAAGATTTGTAGTCATTTTGAGGATGGATAGGCAATTTGCTGGTAATAAAAAAATATAGGCAAAAAGAAAGATATTCTTTGCCCTCAAGGAACTCATATTCTGAATTGAGAAGACAAGAAATAAAAGAAAGCTAAAAAATGGAAGGTAATAGAAGGGGAGATGATACTCATAGTGGAGACATTGTAAAGGATTCTAGAGAATCAATAGTAAAACCAGGAAAAAATGGATGGCTTAGAAACTTCCTCCAAATGGAGGCGCTGGGTAGAATTCATCAATTAAGTCTCATCATCAATGATATTATTCCATCAAAGATAATTAACAGCTTCTCCTTCCACTCAATTTTCTCTCCCTTTTGGTTAGAAAGCTGGAGGGCATTAAAAAAATACCTCATAGCTATCTTTATAATCATCTAAGAATTTTCCAGGGAACTCTTTATTTTTCACCAGCATATATGCTTAGTTTCACATTCATTAATATCATGTCTAACCCTACACCAGGTATCATTTGCTAACACTTCCACCTCTTCAACTTTTTTTGTGTTATCAGATATTTTTTTTCTATTTAAATTTTTTTCCCCTTTGGTTACATACTACATCTACACAGGAATTGAAAGATTCCATAGATTGTAAGCTTCTTGAGAAAAGACACTATCTTTCTTCTTTTTTAAAAATTACCACCAAAATGCTTGACATACATTAGGCATTTAATAAATGTTTATTGACTATTATTGAGTGAGAAGAAGGGCCTACCATAATGAGAATTTCTTCTACAGTAAGAAGATAAGAGTGGAAGAGCTATCTTCCTGTGTGAGAGGCTCATGGAGAAGAGTGGAGGAATCAGAACAGTTAGTTAATTGTAAAGCTAGGATTGGAATTGTTAAATTAGCTAGTGCCAATAGAAAAGTACTATAATTCTCTTTAATTAGAAAGGTCTATGGAATATTCAAAAGTCATGGCAACTTCAATAAACTTATTGGACATTGTACAGAGTAAAAATAATATTGTATGGTGATCAACTTAACTCTGATCAATAATGCAAGGATCCTGGACAACTCCAAAGAATCCATGAATAAAATAATACATGAATAAGAAAAATCATAGAAGGAACTGATGGGTGTTTGAATATATATTGAAGCATACCATTCTTCACTTTATTTCTCCAATGAATTTTTCTCCTGTGTAAGCAATATGTGTCTTATTTTACAACATGACAAACATGAAATATGAATTTTGTGATAACAGATGTGTAATCTATACCATATTACCTACCATGTTGAGAGAGGGAGAAGAGGGAGGAAAAGAAAGAACACTTATTGCAATATGTTGGAAAAAAGTTATTAAAAATTGTATCCACATGTAATCTGGATAAAGAAGTAAAAAATTAATACAAAACACCCTCTAAAGTTATTGAAGAGTAGAATTCATGAAATTCAAGTTCCAGTCCCCATAATATTGAAAATAGCTGAAGATTTCCTGTTGTGTCTAATCTTACAGGACTTTCTTTTTGAAATTTTGACTTGCATAGTTTTCATATAATCCAAGATTTTAAATTTTTTTGAGAAAAAAACTT
Source organism: Monodelphis domestica (assembly GCF_027887165.1). Taxonomy (NCBI): domain Eukaryota; kingdom Metazoa; phylum Chordata; class Mammalia; order Didelphimorphia; family Didelphidae; genus Monodelphis; species Monodelphis domestica. The sequence goes on along the minus strand of NC_077232.1, from coordinate 225,770,436 downwards.
CAGGAAAAGAACACTGTTAACTTCCCGAATGAAAAACTGAACTGCTTGGAGAAGGTGCCATAAAGAATTCTAAAAGAAACTTACACTGAATCAGAAGATCCAGAATGAACTTTGGGATATATTGATTGAACTGAAGAGGGTTGAACACATTTATTCTGAATGTAAACTCTTATGCCAAAGGAGATTGGCCCTTAATTGGCATTTTGTCAATGGGCCTACCAATCATTGGTTTTGCTCTCTCTCTTTTACTTCCCTCTTATCTCCTACTTGTATAAATGAAGATTTTGAGCCTTTGGACTATATCCCCCAGAAGTCCCTTAGCTTTTCCCAAAATTCCCTCCCCCCCCACACCCCCTACCCCCTGCATTTTACATGATTGTATTTAAGTGGCTATATCTCCTCCCTCTTCCTCTCTTGGATCTGCAACAGGATGAAGCCAGGTAGTTCTTTTGTTTTAGTTATTATTAATAAACTTTATAAAATATAATATTTGGTTATTGAATATTAACTTTGAAACCCACATTTTGGTTTACCATGAAGAGATTAGGAATTCTCAAAAAAGTTTTTTGAGCAGATAGCCTTATAGTAAAGATAGTAAGTTTGTCCAGTCACTGCCCACCATGAGGGTTTGGGGATGGGGTGTGCCTTTGCTCTGCTCCTCCCTGCTGCCTGCCACTTCCTGCTTTTTCTCCTGTCCATCTGCTTGGTCAGCATTCCTCACCACTCTCCACCCAGCTTGGAGCCTCCTCTTGCTGAGACAAGACCTGCCACAAGAACCTGCCAATCCCAGTCATTTTTTTTCCACAGAGGGTCATGTATAAAAATCTTTCTGCCCCAATCCATTTCCACACTCCATGTGTGTGTTTCTAGCCTGTCATAGCCATTTTTCAGCGGGGAGAAAAGAACCCCACACCATCTAATTTTAAAGCAGATTTTTTTTTAAAGCTGATCCTGGAGTCCTAGTTTAGAAGACTGTTACTAAAGGTTTTTCACAGGGTGGGCAGTTAGTTCCAAATCAGTAGATTTAAAGTCAGTTTGGAGTAATAAGTTTGTTTTTTTCCCTTCTTTCTCTTGACCCAAACAACAAGGAGAATATTTTTTCTCTCATATGCAAATATGCTATTGTTTTCCCTCAAAGTTTTGCTTCTTTTTGTTTACTCTTTAAACAAACTCATTAAGCCTCTTTCAGGAAAAATGCTATTGCAAAGCATGCTTGAAACTTTGAAACAACAGCTTCAGTTGGTAGAACAAAAAAGTGCAGTTTGGATCTGCTTAATTCTTATCCTGAGACATTTTATTTTCATTGGAGATTTTCTACTTTATTTCCTTCTCCTCAAGAATATGCCACAAGCTAGGCTGCTTATGCTACAAACCAACCTGAACTATTTTGACAAAGTTCTAAAAGCCTTAAATGCTCTCAACAAGCAAAGTGGAGATTCTACCCTGTGCTTCTATGAGGAAATTCAGATCTCTGACAAATGAAATCTAAATGGATAATAAATATGGGGGTAAGGGAAGGAAACTAAAAGAGATCTGGAAGTTTCTTGCTAACTATTCTGAGTTTATTCTCCTCCTATAATAGTGAACAAACCTATTTGGATTGGTGGAAAGGATTTTTTTTTACTGCACTGTCTGCCTACACCTTCTCATTGGTTTATATTATTGTATTGACTTATTGTTTTAAGGTCAAAATTTTTTTAAGTTTATTTGTTTTAATTTAATCAATATCTTTCTGTTATACTGAGTCATTTTAAACTACTGTGTTTTGCCTATATTGATTTTTAATTTGTACCTTTACCTCTGCTGAAGAACAAAATATCTCTGTATAAGCCCATGAACATCTTCCCTAAAAACCCTTGTCATTAGATTCATTGAAGATGACATGTTGCCTTTGTTAATTGTCACATGGATTATGATGGATGGATTTCAACAAAACTGGTTAAATTGTGTGCAAACTATTAGAGAATTTAATAATCTAAGAATTTAATTATAATTTTAAGGGGTCTTCAGAAATAATTTTACATAGCTAATGGTATCTGAATGGATGATATTTTATATTTATATTATAAATAATGTTGTATTAAAGGTAGAGAAACAAAGAAATGTTCCTACCAAGGTGTTTATATGTAGCAGGAAGCCAAAAAAAGAGTTCCTGCAAAACTTTTCATTTTAATTTACTTCTACCTGAACAATCTAGATTTCTTGATGATCTTCTAGATCCAAATAAGTTTTAATTTGTGTAAAAATATGTTTGCCAAAATTGAAAGATTTGCTATATCTATAAAAATTGTGACAAATATCCATTAGTTCATAGGGTTTTTTATGTCATATATAGCAACTTATATGAAATATGATAGTGGGTTTGTTTGCTATTGTAATTAATTGAACTATTGTGAAATTTGGGGACTTTGTTACTTTGAATGTTCATTATCTACTGTGTAACTGTTTTATTCTGAAAATCATTTTGTACTCACACATGGCTGACACTGTCACTGATTTTAAGCTAAATATTTTTTTATTTTTAAAACTTTTTCATTATTGTTTATCCTTGCATATGCAACATAGTATCAGTTTTATTTTTTCTTTCCTTTTTGTATTTGAAGCACATGTCAACAGTATTGAGAAGATTTTTCTTTAATTTTTTTAAAATTTTGCAGTAATATTGAAATACATTTGTTCTAATTGTAATACATGCCCCAAAAGCTTTAGACTATAAAAATGATGCCATTGAGTGTTTAAAAGAATTATGGGATTTTGCCTCATGATTCTCTTCTGATTCCCAAAGAAGAGAATATACAAAAGAGCTACTGTACAGTGCTAAAGAAGCACAGAACACCTGCATGGTGCATATGGAGCACAAGGTCAAAGAGACCAGATCCCAGTGGGATTGATATAATTTTGAGCCAACAAAAGAGGACTTGAACCTGTTTGGGGTTCGAGGTTGTGGCTGTTTTGACATATGTCAGAGGCTGAAATTCCTCTGAGTCACATTTTATCAAGCACCTACTTTTTCCTACCATCCTATCTCCCATTTGCTGCTGAAATCTAGTCCCTTTTCTATCTTTCATAGTGTGGCAAACTTTCTATAGTCCTGACTACTGATTGGGTAGTGCATAATTTCTCAAATTATTTTAATTTGTCTCTGTTTCAAAGACCTGTTATAGATTTTGCTTTTCCTTTACTTAAATTTTTTTAGACATTAGACTTTTACATTTTGTTATTTTTCTCTTTTATTTTGATTTCTTCATATTTTTTATTTTCTTTTGCAAAGATTCATAAACCTCATAACTCAGTCATGCATCCCTGAGTGATCCCTGTGTTTGTTATTATTCACCTTAGGGGGGCCAAGTTATTGTTGTGAACTTTGATTTAAATTTGAGCAATTTAAGGATAAGAAACTTACCAGCTCCCAGAATCCAGAATGCACCATGAAGATAGATGCCTCCAGAGACCACATGCTGCACCAGAAGGTCCAGAGTGAACTTTGGGATGTGAATTGAACTATGGGGGCTGAAATGCCTTTGTTTTGAATATATATTCTTATGCCAAAGGGGACTGCCCCCAAATTGGCTTTTTGTCAACTTAGTAATCATTGGTTTTATTCTCTTTTCCTTTTATCCACAAATTATTGGAATTATTAAGTTGTTTATGTTTCCATGATCCTTATGGGGAAACTGGTTTCCCAGTAGGATCATAGGGGACATATGTATAAATGGAAATTTTGAGCCTTTGGATTTCATCCCCTAGAAGTCCCTTCATTTTCCCCAAAATTCCCTTTTCCAGTGTCCCCTCATTTTGTGTGATTGTATTTAAGTGGCTGTAACTCCTCCATCTTCCTCTCTTGGACCTACAACCAGGCTGAAGTCTGGAATTCTTTTGTTTTAGTTATTATTAATAAAACTTTATAAAATATAATGTTTAGTTATTGAATATTAATTTTAAAACCCACAGACTATTGTAATTTTATCTTAGTAAGTGTAATATTGTATGCATCTTTAGCTAAAAGATCTTTAGAGGTATAAGCTGGTTATGTTAAATGATTCTTTGGGGAGACTAGTCTCCCAAAGGATCACAGGGAGTTATTGTGAAAGGAAATTCTTTACTCTTTTTGTCTATTTTGAGTTAATCAATCAAGAAACCCCTACTTAACACTTTTTTAGCCATCAAATAAGAGAATTCACAAGTCACTTACTTAGAGATCTCCACCCTTTTAATTCAATCAGTCATAAACATGTGAATTCTTTCATAAAAATTCCAGAACTTCCTGTCCTTGGTACTTCTCCTTGGGACTTCTGGCTTGATTCCTTCCTGGGTGGCTCTGGGAGGAGACCCTGTCTGCTCATTAGCACTTCAATGGGACACTCCCTTCAGTGTGAGTTCTATGGAGAGACTCTTTTCCTTGGATCCTACATTGTCTTGCAGGTAAGTAACTCAGACTTCCATGTGGAGATAAGGAGCAAGCTGAATTTCATCAGATCTGCACTTAGGGTAGCCTAGGCAATTACTTCCCTCCTTCCCTCCTACATTTCACACTTCACCTCTTTCTCTTTCTCATTATAAATAAAAGCTGCTAACAGTTTTTTTTTTAGTGATAATATTTTGAATTTGGTGACCACAACATTGAATTTATAACTCTCTTATTTAGTCAGAACACCAATTTAACCCTTACGGACTCTCTCCTTCAGTAGCTCAATGCTTTTTTCCTTTACATGCCAGAGGCATTTTTCAGCTAAAGGCATGCCTTGCTGCTGTATGTCAGTGGTGCCTGTCTACCACTGTCACTTCACAACAATCAATGACTATGTTTTATTGCTTCAAGTTGTATTTCAATGTGACTGGTATCTTTAAAATCACCTCTTAGGAAATAAATTCCTTTGTTCTAGTCTGTTAAGAGAAAATTTGGTTCTTAACTAAAAAGACTCTAAATAAATATTTTTTAAGGATGTGATTATGCAAGTAAACTAAAGAAATTAATTGAAGTAATTAAAAGTCACAATGAATGCTAGTATAACATGATTCCTTGTTGAAGGTGAAGTATAATATTGTTGTCAACTGTAACTTCATTTTCAAGGTATAAGATCTGTGCCATTATTTCAACGATCTGAGGTTTTATTTATGTGGTCATTAAATTAACTGAAATGAATTCCATACTCTCCAAATTATAAATGGCCTTCTTGAATTGTTGTGACCCTCAAATTTATCACCACATAGACACAATTGCCAACACCAATCAGGTCTGAGATCCTGAAGCCACAGGTATAGTTTCCCACAACAACCATATCTGAAATTATGCATTGCTTTTGGGTTAGCTGATAGAACCTGTAATATTATTATTTCTATTTTATAAAGGGGGAAACTGAGAAAAACAAAAACTCAGTTACTTTCCCCCCCAGGGCCAAAGTCACAGAGTTTTTAAGTGTCTGAGGCTGGACTCAGGTTTTCCTGACACCAGGCCCAATACTATACTTTGCACATACATACATATGCATTTATTATATGGAAAAACATCTATTTATAATAAAATTCACATGATAAATAACATTTAATATATTTTTCATGTGCACAATAATTATATATCTATTTACCTATAAATGCATATGGTTTGATACCTTTATCAATACGTATCAACATATGGATATTTGTGTGTATATATATATATATATATATATATATATATAACATATGCTTAAATACACATGTATATTATGGAATATGTAATGATACCAAGTTTTTGCCAGCGTGGAGAAGACTTTTTTTATGGAAATTTCCTTTTGCAAAGCATATTTGGAAATATTTGACTTAGAAGATGAATTCTTGGGAGTGAATTTAGATATATAGAAGGTAAATACCTTTCCTAAGGTTTCACAACTAGCTAGTATTAGATGCAGGATTTTGACCCAGCCCTTTCCATCTCAAATCACTATAGCACAGGGATTGAATAGATTAGTCATCATCTTCTTCCCCCTTCTACCAGAAACTCTGATTTAGCCCTTGAGATGCTAAAATTTGATAAGTAAAATGTCACCTTATAGTCCCAGGCTTCCACATCACTTTCTGGTCACCTCCACACCATCCTCCTTTGAGAATGCAAACCCATTTCTATTTTTCTAACTCTCCTTAATATTTTGACTGCCCTCAATAGGATGTAAACTTCTTGAAGGTATGGACTATTTTTCTTCTCCACATTAGTTACCTCAGTGCCTGGCATAGTGTAAATGATCAGTAGCAATAATAAATAATAATAAGTATTATATATATGTATATATGTATACATATATATCACTCAGGGGTTGCAAACCATTGATACATATTGCTTTATTTGATTGTCATAACAACCCTGAATATCTCCATTTTTATACATGAGGAAACTGAGAATGAAAAGGTTAAATAACCTGCCCAAGGTCATAGAACCAATAAGTGGCTAAGGCTAGATTTGATCCCAGGTCTTCTTGACTACATACCTATGCTATCTTCTATACCATTTAGTTCCAAAAAGCTTAATAAATACTTTACTTATGAGTATAACAAGGCCACATTTGTGAAATTATGAAGTTATTTTATTGCTTATATATTCTTTTAATTTCTTTTTTATTTTATTTTATACTATTATATTTATATTATATATAATATGTATTATATTTATTTCATATGCACTTACATATGCTCTCATGCCTCAGTTGCCAATTTATGATCAGCATTGTCTTCTTAATGTTATAGGGCTTTGACCAATGAAATATCACAATCAAAAGAATCAAAATAGCAGGTAACATAAATGACAACATATACAGGATACAATGTAGTCTCTATCATAGTACTAATAGTGATTTTTTTTGGAAAATGTACCAAAAAAGATGTCATTAAGGCTATCAATGAAAGGAAAAAGAGAGAGGCATTTTGTGTGTGTGTGTGTCAGGTGTGAGGGTCAATATTTCAAGGTGTTGTGATTTTGTCATTAAGAAAACCCCTTCAACAATAAAAATAGCAACCTACTGTGAGGTGTTTTCCTTCACCAACGTAAAAGATATCAAGGCTAAATTTGAAAATTTAGTCTTATTTACCTAGAGATAATTTGTTGCAACCAGAAGAGTAGATGAGGTTCCCAAGAGAATATAGAGGAACTCAAACGGTAAAGACAACATTGAGGAGTTTGTCCATTTAGCAGAGAGAGAAGAAAATTTAGTAAGACTAGAGAGAATATGGTCTCTTGAAACCAAAAAAAAGTCCAAAGATTTCCCAAAGAAGAGAAAAATTAAAATCATGTATTTGTGGCTATTTGACAAAATGAAGAAGAAAATGTGTGGTTTCATGCTTATAAAAATAATTAATCTTCATAGTTCTTTAACACAATCAGTTGACAAATACAAGTGAATATTTTCTCTGAAGACCCCTTCAAAGTAAAAAGGAAACATTATGGATGGTAAGATGATCTGGAGGGAAGAATTTTTATTTTATTAATGCATAGAACAAAATGAAATCCATTTCATTCAGCTGGGCTGTCCACAAAATACACACATTCACTATGGGTAATGAATGGATAGTTTCCAATTTTCCAATTTAATGTTTACATATAAGTTCTAAAACACTTCAGAACACTACCAGTTTCATGCCATTTGGCAGCACTAGTTTTCAATTCTTCATTGTTATTCATATGCACTGTGTACTTTCTGACTAACACGCTTTTATAGCAAATTATCTACCCAGTGCATTTGGTAAATAGTAGTCTCTAATGGAAGAATGAGTTTGTGATAAAAAAAAAATCTACACAGAATAATCTTTAATTGTGACCATTACCATACAGAATAGCACAGGAACTAAAAACTGAACACTGGAAAATGCAAGGTAAATATAGGTTTCTGTCAAAACCAGAAAAATTTACCATGGCACCTGAAATAATATGAAATAGAGCTCATCAAGATTCATGTACCTATTTTTAAATGTGGATTTCTTTAAAATTTATTTAGAACTTGTTGAATTTTGATTAGGATAAGAAAGTCTGACCTCAACTCTACCATCCAAGATCTACACCACTTTCCCTAGTTTATCAAGATTGGGAATAGGTTCAGAACATCAAAGGATCTTTTGTCCCATTTTATAAGTGCCCAGGGGAAAACATGTATTTTAGAGCCTACAATACTAGCAAAGAACAAGGGTAATGGTGACATTTTCTAATTTTTGTCAACAAATTAATGAATATGCTAAGCATTTTTACTATATTATATTTAGAAATTAACATTAGTTTGTGGTTGGTAAATCTCTGGAATGGGTGCTTGCCTTAAAAGCAGAGAGTAAAGGAACTATAATGAAAAAGAGTGAGAGAAAGACAGAGAAAAAGAGAGAAAGAGAAAGAGAGAGAGAGACATTTATCATTCATTGAGTGCTTACTAAGTGTCAGTCCCTTTGCTAAAGGCTGGAAGATATGAATAATAAATAGAACATAAAATATTCCCTGCCCTCAAAAAGTTCATGTTATATTTCAGGGAGAAAATACAAAAAGGGGAACTGGTAAGTGGAAAGGAATTCAGGAGGAGTGAACAAAAATTTGGAAAAGAAGTCAAAGCTTCTCCAGGCAAGGGAATAACCAATCAGGAAAGTATATTCTCAGGGCAGATGTTTCTCTAGGATGGGAAGGTGGTTGATTAGAAGGCAGAAAAAAGTCTGAGTAAATGTAATAGAAATGCCAACTTCTTAAGAAGTATATCTTGTTCTCTTTGTCTTTGTGAAAGTCTTCCATGTGTGGCTATCCCAACTAAATAATGTTTAGCATTAACAATGCTAATACATCAACCAACAACCTTACTCATAACATTGAGAAATTCCTCTGTGATGTCACTTGACTTCTTTCTATTCTCTAGAGCCTTGTTGGCCAACCTATGGCATACTTGCTGAAGGGGGCTGCTCCTCTCCCTCTCTCTCTGTACCTGAGGATATTTTTCACTTCAACTGTCCCTTTGACCAGTAGCCAAATGGGAGTGCTTCCTCCCTCCCCTGTCTAGAATAAGAGGGCAGCTCACATGTGGCGTGAAGGTGCAGTTTGGGCACTACTCAGTCTCTAAAAAGTTCACCATTACTCTTCGAAAGCATTGTTTCCTTGAAGTTATTGGTCCCCTCTATCAATCTTGTCACCCACTATTGTGTTTTGGTAGTGCCCATTAATAATATACCTATATTCAAATTAAAAAGAATTGAAATAAACAAAATTCATTTGGAAACAAGTGATGCTAAACTAATTGTTTTATTGCTTTTATCTTTAATTCTCCATTGATCTCTCTCCTCCAACCAGCCTCCTATAAACACAATCCAAAAAATTAAATGAATATGTGCTTGCACATGTGAATGCATTCCAATAACACTTTAGGATTTGCTAACTACTACTCATCTGATCCCTTTTGAACCTCAAAACAACCCATCAGATAGGAGGTATATTATTTACATTTTGTTGGGGAGAGAATTGAGGCAGAGACTTTAAGTGATTTATGTGATTTAATAATAATAATAATTGATTTAAATGACAAACCTAAATTCTGAGGTAGTATTTGAATATGTCTCCTTTTCTCTATCTACTGTACTACTATGTATAATATTTTTAGTTGTATGTGTTTCTATGTCTGTGTATGTGTTCATGTTCCTTTACTGTTATGATTTTATAGTTTTTATAGGCCTTTAATGACATAATTCCAGAGAATATTGAGGTCATTATTCTCCTCTTACAGGCAAATTATTTTTCTCAAATTATCTGAATTATGGTCTCATTTTTCTATCTTGCTTTGGCAAAGGAAACCTATAATATCTGTTATTTCTTCCAACAACAGTTTCAGTCTGGAGCCATAAATATACCACATAATATCTTTCAAAATATAAGAAATGAGCAAAGAAAAAAATAATAGGACTACACAGTGTCTTCAAAATATATTTTTAAATGAACAGAGAGATCCTCTGGTATATCTTTCTACACACCAACTTTTCTTTCAGAGTATGACTTTCACAGATGGTGAGTTGAATCTCAAAACATAGAGCTGAAGGTTAGTGTATTACAGGAGATTCCTAAGTGTGTTGAAAATTGGCTGTATTAAAGACCTAACATGCTTACAGATAAACATCTTGAGCCCTTTAACTACTGGGCTCTTGGCATGGCATTTAGAGGTCTGTGCCACAAGTCAATTTTTAGTTGGTTCTCTAGATATTTACATTTGTCAACTATTGTTCTGCCCATTTTATTCATTAGCACATTAGCTGTTGCACTCCCTTTTCTAAACCTGGAAATGCCAGAAGGACATATGGATAGTTCTGTGGGATATAACCACCTTTTCTCTTCTGACTAGACATATTTGTTCTAGAATAGAAACAAATCCTGACTGCCTGTTTGTGAGACACAAACATGACTTTTCCTCAGAGGGTAACTTGCTGAGAGAGGCTGCAGTTTGCCAAGGTTCAAACTTTGAAGTGAACCTTTTACAATCCAAATTAACATACCTTTGGCAACAAGTGGGTCCCAATTAATGAAAAAGAAAAAATTAGCATAGCCTTATGAATTTTAATATTATTTTGGGAAATGTTTTCCACTAAAAGGCTTTAAAGTATGTTTCACGAATAATTATTGAATAAGAATGCATGATTTGATGTTCAATTATATGTTGCCTTGTGGCACTCTATTTTTTCTGGAAATCTGGTAAGAGAAATAAGATATATATATACAGATAGCTCTAATACAAGTAAGAATATCAGTCTATACAAGAATTCCCAACAAAGTAATAACTAGTATTTCTATAGCACTTTAAGGTTTGCAAGGTGTTTTACAATTATGTATTTCAGCCTTACAAGTCTGTCTCCATTTCACTCTGTGAGAAAACTGAAGTTGAAAACATTTAAGTGACTTGTGCCTAGTTAGATAGCTTTTAAGTATTTGAGGCAAAATAAAATTCAGATCTTCCTAATTCCAAGTCCAATACATTATCCAGTATAATGTTCCTTCCATTGGTAAAATGAGAGATTTGGGAAGAGTGAGACCACATTTAGCTAGGTGCATTAGGGAAGGCTTAATGGAGAAGTTGACACCAAAATTGAGCCCTTGAAGCAAGGGAAAGTTTTCAACAGGCAGAGATTTTGAAGAATAGGGTGCTTAGAGGCAAAGAGACAAGAAAGAAGAGGATGGGAGGTCAGGGAAAAGCAGTCAAGTTTGGTGGAATGTAGAATGCATAAAAGTAAGTAAGATGAGGTCAATTTAGAAATGTAGTTTGGAAGAGGAATAGGGAAAACCTTCAGTGCCAATCTAAGAAGTTTATATGTTATCTCAGAGAAAATGAGAAGTCAAATAAGGAGGACACAGATAAGTAGGACAGTGTTGGAATCATCACGTTACATTTAATTTATACCAAAAACATGTATTTAGTGTGAGAAAAAACTGTACAGAAAAAGTTCATAGTTCCATACATATTCCTCTTATTTTCCCTGGTATATTGAAATGATAGCGTTGGTGATGTTCAGTAGATTCAGAATATTAAGGTAATCAAATGAACCTATGAATTCAAAAGGTCTAGATTTCTTTCCAATGATAGAAATTATAATTCCTCCATGCCTTCATATCTCATATAATTCTTGTCCACATTGTAAAAAGCTTATCATAGGACACTGACTATACTAGAAGTCATTTCCCCTTCTGGATATCACCAAGTATTTCAGGAGGCACTTTGAGTCACCACCTGTTATCCCTTATTCTTACCCTGTGACTATACATGTTCTCTTCCTATCACACAAATCATTAATTACATCCCTTGTTCCAGGTCATCAGTTCCACTTTGATTTAAAATTGCAGCCAATTCATGCTATTCATGAACCTTTCTCCTATTTCCTTTGTTGGAGGTAGTGATTTCACATGTCTCACTGCCATATACAACAGTAGCAAAAGGAATTAAAAACATAGACCTTTGTTTTCATGGAAAGCTTGATATAAGCAAAAGAGCCTTTTGATTAACCCAAGGCAGCATGGCCTGCTTCCTTCCTCCTTTTCAACTTTGGGTCCAGATCACTGTGCATCTGCACCATCTAATCCATCTAATGTTTAGAATTTCTACAGGGTGTCTGTCCAAATATATTTTGATCATCATCCACTTAGTATTTCTTACAGGAATAAATAAATTAGTCCCCTTTGAATGATTGCAGATTATCTTCCAAGAGGTTCTACAGCATTTTAGGATTTAGTATAATCAGATAAATACCATCCACAAGTAGGAACAACTGGAAGAACTTTTTCTCCGAAACAAATCTTTCTTAAGCTAGACCATATACTACATTACCTTTATCACAGTAATGGAAACTATTGGCAGATATTCATCTCCTTGCTTTATGTCATGCTTAATCTTTATCAAAAGATCATTATTAGGATTCTTTTTGTATTTACTGCTTTCATAAAATTCTGTGTGATTCTGTTCAGGTATGTTTACCTTGTAGTAAATGATCTTATAAAATAACAGCCTCTGCCTTATTGAATCAAATCATTTTATATTTTACGACCTGAGATAAGATTTTTTAAAATAAAAATAATAATCAGTATACAATTAAAATGAGTTAATCCTGGAATATTTAAAGGTTATTAAAAATCTAGGGTGAGAAATGGACATTAGAAATGATATTGACACCAAATAGGACATTTTCATCCAGAAGTTTAACCAATATAAATTAATTACCACAAGAACAAAAGATTCCAGAAAATATCTTAACAAACAGCTAACATATTAAGCAGATGGATGAATGACAAACACTCTGAATGGTGATGACTAATCATTAGCAGTATTATATCATAAAATAGAGAAAAACAATGGAGTATTCCACCAGTTTAAAGAAAGCTTTCAACTTTGCTACTAATAGCAATGATCCAGGATGATCCCGAGGAACTTATGAGAATGTTATTCACATCTAGGGAAAAGAACTGTGGGAATAGAAATGCAGAAGAAAAAATGTGATTTTTCATTTATTTGTATGGGTATATTATTTGGGGTTTTGGTTTTAAAAGACCACACTATTACAAAAATGAATAAAATGGAAATAGGTTGTGAGTGATAATACATGGATAACCCAATGGAATTGCTTATCCATTTGGGAAGGGGGATGGAAACGGAGAAGAAAAGAACATAAATCATGTAACCATAGAAAATGTTTTTAAAATAAAAATAAAGAAAAAAAGCTTTCACAGCTATCTGGATAAGCAAAGCCATCCCAAGTGCATCCAAGGATGAAAATGGTAGAAGAATTGGGTAGAGGGGGGGAAATAGATGAGAAGTCTGTAATAAAAGAAAAAAAGTCTCAAATTCAAATTCAAAAGATCAGATTCTGAGCTATTCAAGTTTTCTTTTTATTTTGTTTTAATAGAATTATTTTCAGATTTGTTATTGGGAAGATTGCTCTGCTAATAGTGGGGGAGATAGATTGGTGAAGGGAAACATAAAGAAAGGCCTGCAAGTTAGGAGATTTATTTTAATAACTCAAGTGAGAGATAATGGTAAGTTGAAGTAAGTTGGCAGTGAAATATAAGTAGTAAGTGTGTGAGATTTTCTGAAGGTACTTTGCAAATGATTGGGTTATCAGAGAAGAGGAAATAGCCAATGTTAAGTCTATATATCAAATATATATTTGAGAGTTATCACCATAGATTTTATGACTGAAGCTATGAAAAAAGCCACCAATTGTTGGAATTTTGCCATAGTTGGGAAGAGGACCAGCAACAGAGCCACAGCCAAGTAAATTTAGAATGTTGGAGGAGAAAGAAAATAAGCAAGTGATCAGAGACAGAGAAAGAGTAATAGAAGCGGTTTCATAGAAGAAGAACAAGGATAAGACTTTCATAGCAAGGGTTAATCAACAGATCCAAAAGCTGCAGGAAGAGCCAAGTGAATGAATATTGCAATTGGATTTGGTCAAACTCATTTTTGCTGTTCAAAAGAATAGTTTCAGTAAAATAGTGAGGTCAGTTACCCAAATAAGGAGATTAAAAGCAATTTGCTAGAAAGCAAATCTGACTTCATAGGTAGAAAGATAGCTGTCAAAGGTGAAGAGAACTGACATGAATTTATAGATATATTTATATATTTATATTCCCAGCAAAATATAAGCTCTTTGAGGACAAAGACTTTTAAATTTGTCTTTGTATCCTTAGTGACTTGTGGGTAGGCACCCTTTTATTATGGATAGAATTTTGGATTGTAGTCAAGAAAACCTTAGTATGAACTCCCCTTTAAACATTTTCTAACTTTGTAACCATAATTCCTTTAACCACCTGGAGCCTTAGTTTCCTCATATGTAAAATCGATTATTAATCTCCTTAGTACTTTTCTCACATGATTTTAGAGACATAAATGAAATCTTTATAAAACCCTCTGCAATCTTTAAAGTGTTATATAAAATTGGTTATTATTATTAGAATAGTATCTTATATAGACTGAGAATCTATAAAAGTCAGATGACACCTCTTTGGGATGATATTGATGACTATCTAGAATGTCCAAAATGTTATTGATTAGTTAGAGAGTGTTCTAAGGAGGACACTTTTCAGGGTATCTAAGATGATAAAAGGCCTGAAAATCACATCACATGAAGGTCAGTTGAAAAAAGTGGAACATCTTTACTTCAGAAAAGAAGAGAACTTTGTGTTTGTAAAGTTCTCACATGAACTAACATTGGATTTTTTTTTCTATTTAGCCCAGAGGGAAGAAGTAAGAACAATCTATAAAAATTGCAAAGTACATATTTAGTCTTGGGTGAAAGGAAATATTATACAGTGACTAGCACTACCCCAACTTGAAACTGACTTTCTGGGTAGATTCAAATAAGAAATAAACAGGCTCCTACTTATTAGAGACCTTCAAGCAGAGGCTGGAGGGCTACTTATTGCCTGGAATGACATCAGAGACAATATTCTTATGCATGTAAGGGTTGAATTAAGTATGATCTCTTGAAATCCCTTCCCATTCTGGTCTATGATTCTGTGAATAATAAGGATAGCTAATATTTCTAGGTGACTTTAAAACTTATAAAGCACATTACCTCCATGATTAAAGTCCATGATCCTATTATCTCATTCTATTCTCACAGTAGCCTAGGGTACCGGGGATATATGTATTACTATTCCTACTTTTCAAAAACAAGACTCAGAGCAGTTAGCTTACTTCACATGAACAGTAAATGTCAGAGAAAGGGTTCACATCCAGGTTCCTCTTGTTTCTAAATTCAGGGCTTTTTCCATCAATGCAGTTTGAGATAAAAACCACAGCAACAACCTCAAAGAGACACAATTTTGCATCTGGAAAAAAATGTCTTTTTTCAGGGAGAAAAAGAGAGATAGAGACCAGGATATATATCCATATATCTGCTTTAAGGGGGGAAAAAAGTGTGTGTGTGTGTGTGTGTGTGTGTGTGTGTGTGTGTATAAGTTTGTGTATGAGTGAGAGAGACAGACAGACACAGACATAAATATATACTTGTATATGTAAACATACAAATCTATTCAGAGGGTATGTGTGTGTGTGTGTGTATGTGACAGATAGATGCAGAAATACATGGAAAGAGTCACAGAGAGACAGAGAAACACAAAGGGAGATTTATTAGATAACATCATCCAGGACACACCATTTTCAAGGTCAAAAGAACCTTAGTTTCCTAATCTCTTGCTCTGTTGGAACAGTAAAGTCAATAGATCCCTTAAAAGATGATAGTAGCTGCTTGACCTACTTCACCATGATCAACATGAATACTGATGAAAAAGTATTAAGTACGACATCAGGGTAAGGTATTATTACTGTTATTGTGGAACAATTCTCACAGCCTATCAATTCAATTAGGAAAGTGCGACCAAAATTACTCTCTCTAATTTTTTACATTTTTGGCTTAACTTGTGAGGGAGATGTGGCCAAATAATTCTCATTGGATGAGTAACAAATTTTACAGTTCAATTTTAGAAAGTGATTAAAAAAAAAACAACTAAACTCTAATATACCAGTAAAATAAAGCAGTATGCTCAGGAGTCTTCAGAATATTTTGGCAAATGTTATAATTGGGCCTCTTTTGCTATTACCTAGAATCCCCTCATTGTACAATAATAATGTTTGGATGAGAGGAACCCAATAGTTGCCAATGGCAGAATGACATTTGAACTCATAACAGGAACAGAATGTATTTAAAAACAAGAGCACTGAAAAGAAATAATGTTTTGGTGTCATGCACCTTAAAATAATTAGTAGAATCTAGGATACATTTGGGAATATCTCAATTAAATGTCTTGCAACCTTGAGTACATGATTTAAAAAGCTGCAATTTCTTTGAAGCATAAACATTCATGTAATTTATTAATGTTAAGGATTTTCTAGATAAAATGAGATAGATGTCTAGTAACTCTAATGGTATTAGAAATAATAAATTTGTTTCTAGCAATTATAATACGGTTCAGATCTCGGTGATAGAGTGGGCTAATGAATTACCTGCCTTTCAAAAGACTGAGATTAAATTGAAGTTAAGGCTGGAAATTCCATTCTATCTCCTCCAAATCTGGGTGTATTCCAGGTTGTACTTGTGAGGCAAGCAGCAGCCAAGTATGGCATCTCTCCTTTCTGGGATAGCAGGAGGTCAGACTCCAGGGGACATGATTGGCACTGTAACATAATTCAGTGAAAGGCAATCAGGCAGCAGACCAGGATCATGAAGCTAGGAACAGAATTGGCATGAAGAATGAAATGCAAATTCCCAGAGAAAGATTGCCCTCAGGCTCTGTATTTCATAGCACCAGTAACATCTTGACCTTTTCCTGGAGACCTATAGAGCAATAGAAAAGTGGTTCTGGTAGTAGTGGTGGTGGAAGTAGTATTTGTGTGTATGTATGTGTATCTTTGTGTGATACAAAATCTAGGTAAAATATATACTTATAATATCTTCTCCATCTTTTTTTAGTAACTGTCAAAACAAAACAAAACAAAACAACAATTAAAAGGAAATATGTTCAGTCTGGCAAGATTTCTTCTTGATGGAGTCGTGTGGAATTTGTGGGGGGGTACTACTTCAGTTTCTAAAGCAAAGCATCATCCATCTCAAGTTAGATAGGATCTTCAAGGCCACCTCATCAAACCGTATCATTTTTACAGATGAGGAAACAGATTCACAGAAGTTAAGTCACTTAATCAAGGTCATCATTCCAGGAACATCCAAGAGTTTTGAAATATGGTCCTTTGATTCTGGAATCTGTAGACTTTATTCTGTTCCATGATTTTTTTTAATGTTCATAAATCATTTTCTTAATAATGAGTTCAAAAATTAGAGTCAAGATCCCTGTCCTACGCTTTGAAGAAGAATAGAGAATAATTGGGGGATACCAAAAGAGGCAAGAGGATTTTAGAGGAGAAGAATGTGGTAGAAATATGTCCCTTAGCTCATACAGAGTTACTGTGAAACTATAATGCTTTCATCAGTGATTCTTACAAAATTTAGCCTCAAGAAAGGTGTACTCTAAAAAAGCCATTGTTGTATAGTGGAAAGAGCCTGAAATTTGGAGTCAGGATATCTGACTTAAATACTGCCTAATGAGACTAACTAACTCTATGTGTAATCATGGAAAAGTCAATAGAAGTCTGTGGGTCTTAATGTTACTTATACTGAGAAAAGAGAACAAAGTTTAAATGCAATACATTAGAGAAGCAAAATCCTGGCCCAAATATATGATTTTGTAAATGAACAGAATGCCTTCAAGTCATGAAAATGATTCACTCTTCTATAATATGTTTGGAATTGTGTGGGATCCTGAGAAGTAAAATGACTTTTCTAGGGTCATGTACCTAGTATGTGTCAAAGGAAGGACTTAAATCTAGGACTTCCTCCATCCAAGTCCAGTGAAGTCTATCCAAGATACTATAGTGCTTTTTTGAAACAAAATAGATAATTCTAGAGTACAGTATGAACAAATGTAGTACTGTATCTATACATCCATTAACCATTCTACCTTCAAAGGGCCTTGATGTTAGTGATATTAGAAATTCCATTACTATAAAATATAAGCCCACATAGGGCTTAATAACCTCACTTCATATACATATATATATATGCATATTTCTTCTAGCTGAAAAGACAATTTTCTTTTGGTGAAAGCAGTAAAAATCCCCTTTAGCTTTGCCATACTGGCCTCTAGATGACAAAGAGACATACAGACCATCACTAAGGCAACATTAAGCATCATTCCAACTTAGTAGAAATTGCTAGAAAATAGTCCAATAGGTTTGATTTTAAGAATCATATTTGCCTCTTTAAGAAAACAAATTAAAAAAAAACACAATTTTTTTTTTTCTGACTCCCATCATACTACCTCTAGCAGTGAAATAAGCATGGGATTTGGAAACAGAGAATCTGTGTGTAAATCCCAGGTCTGCTACTTCTATCTTTGAAATACAAAGAAAGTTACTTCATCTCTCTGGGTCTTTAGTTTTCTCATCAGTAAAATGAGTAGAAGCAAACTAGGTAACTTCAGGGGCCCTTTTCAGCACTTGATCTAGGACAGCATTGCTGAACCTTTTAAAGATTACATGCCCAAACTACATCTTCAAGCCACCTGTGAGTCTCCCACATTATCCAGAAAGCAGGAGAAGGAAGTGCTTAAATTATTCTGCTATGGAGAGGGGTAGGACATGCAGAAAAATGTCCTCAGGTGTGGTAGGGAGGGGGAATGTAGGAGTCCCCTCTGTTGCACCAGGATACACATGGCATACCTTCACCAACACAAATATAGGATCACAACTAACTTGATCAATGAGTCTCAATAGTGCCTTTTGACCTAGCTTCAGATTTCATCTTTGCTGTGGAAAAGATCTGTGATGGAAGTTGCTTCTGAAGGATGGAAAGGACAGAGTTTAGTGACAAGAAAAAGCAATGTTGATCCCAAATGCAGGGATAGAGTGCAAAAACATAAAAAGTAATGAGAAAATTCATCCTGTCTCTTATACAGAGGTCAGGAAGGTATGTGAAATTTAAGCTTGCCCCCACCCCCAAGCTGAACCTAGTTATAACTCTTCCTCCCCTCTTTTTTGCTGTTTGCCCATATATTAGTGCATCAATGGGTAATGATTGCTGTTGTTGTCCATAGCAGTGACTATAATAATAAAATCCTTTATGGATGTGGAAGTCAGACCTTGGAACTGTAAACCTTAAAATTTCTTAGACTTATAAATGTTGGAAATTTCACCTTTGGGAAATTTCATACTTGAAAAATTTCCTACTGATAGTCTATTGGAATGTGAACCCACCTTGGCATGGGAGGGTCCTTCTCCTCCCTACTTAAGATTACATTAGGACAGAAACCTTTTGCTGAACAATGGAAAGGGCTTTGACCTATGCTTAAGCATAGAACAGGAAGTTCTTTGAGTCATGATTGATTTTAGAATTGATACAATAGAGATACTTGGAATGACAGAACCAGGTCTTGGAACTTAGAATCTCCACCCTACTCAGTCCTAACAGGATTTAGGAAGGGCTGCAGCATAGATCACAATTTAATTATTTGAGAATATGACCTTCAACAGACATGTGCAAAGGGGCAGACCTCTGGGCGGTCCTGGGTTAAGCTAGAGCAACCATTGGCACTGGGAAGACATGGACAGTGATTGGTAGATGTGAGAAGTGAGGGGAGGGAACTTAGATGGTTTCCTTAAAGATAGCGGGGGCTGAGGTCTGAGGTGGTTGGAGAGGTTTTGCTCTGAGAGGTTGTGCTCTGAGAAGGCTTGCTCTGAAGGAGGCTGGAGGTGGAGGCCCCTGAGACTGTTTCTCCATTTTGGTCACGTGAGTGATAGGGACTGATCTCTTTTCTTTGCCTTAGCTATCTAAGGGCTTGGGCCTTTTGGCCCAGCCTAAACAGAGGGGATATTTAAGCCCTATTCCCTTCTCTCCCCTTTCTGTCTCTCTCTCTCTCTCTCTCTCTCTCTCTCTCTCTCTCTCTCTCTCTCTTTCTCTCTCTCTCTCTCTCTTCTCTCTCTCTCTCTCTCTCTCTCTCTCTCTCTCTCTCTCTCTCTCTCTCTCTCTCTCTCTCTGTTACCTTTCTTCCTCCTGTTTGTAATTAAAATCTCCATAAAAGGTTGACTGCTGACTTGAGTTTTCATTTAGGAATTACATAGCTGAATTCCTTGGCAACCTTAAATTAATATATATCAGTCTTTTAAAGTGATTTCCTTGTCACAGTACCCTGAAAAAGACCCTCAAGCTACAGAACTGTTTGCAAGAACAATCAGAGAGAAATTCTGTACTTATGACCCATAGCTAAGAAGTTGTGAGACTGTAAAATATAGAATGGGCATTGGTGGGAGGCAGTATTTATTTTACAAAACATTCCATAGGAAAAGTTTTATAATATAATCAGTTTATTCTCATTGCTTCCCTTGATTGCCTTAAAGTATATTAAGTATCTTAAATATCTCTTATAGCATAATTTCCTTAAATATTCTAGTTATCATTTTCCCATGAAAATAATATAGCCAGTTTAACTCCATTCTTTTGCTTGGTTACTTTAAGTATATTAAGTATTTTATGTATCTCTTGTACAAGAGAAATCTTCAGTATCCTAGTTACCACTTTGCCATGAAGGGATGTGATTAGTTTAACTCCATTGATCCCCTTGATTTTTTTTGTTTACCTTTTTATGCTTCTTTGAAGTATCAAATCTGATCATTGAATTTGTTTTTTTTTTCCATTTCATCAGGAATGCCTGAAATTCCTCCATTTCATTAATTTCTTCCCCTAGAGTATTATGCTCAGTTTTGGTGGGTAGGTGATTTTGAGCTATAGGCCTAAATCTTTTGCTTAGTAGAATATCATAGTTATGCCTACTGATTCTTTAATTTAGACACTGCTAGGTTCTTTGTAATCTTGACTGTGATTTTACAATATGTGATTTTTTTTTCTGACTACTTCTTGTATATGGGATTTTTGGAATGTGATTATAATAGTTCTGTGATTTTTAAATTTGAGATTTCATTAAGAAGGTTATTAATTAACTCTTTAAATTTCTAATTGTTTTCTTGTTCAAGAACATCAGGGGAATTTCCCCCTTGTTTCCACATGGTGTTCAGATCCCTTTTCCAATAATGGTTTGCAGGCAATTCAATGATTCTTAGATTCTCTCTCCTGGATCTATTTTCCAGGTCAGTTGTTTTTCCAGTGAGAGGTTTAAATTTTTCATCTATTTTTTTTATTCTTTTGAATTTGTTTCATTATTTCCTGATGTCTCATGAAGTCATTAACCTCAATTCATTTGTTCAATTTTAATTTTTAGAGATTCATTTTTTTCTTTAAGGTTTTGTATTGCCTTCCCTGTGGAGTTGTATTTATTTTATTTACTTTTTTTAAGAAGCTATTTTCTTCTGTAAATTTTTATTTAAATTATTGATTTTTCTATTATTTTCCCAACCATTCTTCTAAGTTTCATATTATGTGTTTTTCTTTCTCTATTCTTTTTTTGTTTTTGAAGCTTTATCTAGGCATTGATGACAAGCTTTCACATTTTCCTTTGAGGCTTTATACCTTTTCATTTTTGTATTGCTGTTCTCTTCTAAACTTTTATTTTGGTCACCTCTCTTTGTTGGGATATTCTTCTAGTAACATACTTTTCTCTATATTTTGCTTATTGAGAAGTATTTTTTTTCTTAGTTATAGTTATATACTAAAGCTTAGTTCTGTTTCTTGGGTAGAAGGAACTCTTCCATGGTTGTCATGGTGTCAGCTCAACTGCCTTAATCTTAGATTAAGTCTTCAGAGACAACCTGCTTGTCCTGCTCATGGATATTTGCAATTGTTTAATTCAACTGGCAGGTCTGGGTTCTGCCCAATCCTGGAGAGCCTGGATCTTTTTGGGCTCTTACATCAATTACTACTTTGGCTGGGTTGTGCCTAGTCTTTATTTTGCCTTGATTATGCAGAGCCACTTTCTTCCCTCTGCTGCTTTTTCTGTATTGCATTGGTTCCTAATCTTAACCTGGTGAGGCTGGAATGAACCTTCTGTTTTTTTTTTTTCCTGCCACTTCTGCTATATTACAAGAGAGGAGAACTAATGCTTGTACAGCACTATGTCCTCATACTCTAGTGAAATGAATTCTCCTTGTTGTCTCTCCACTTTGTTCTGGGCTCTAGAATACTACTTCACCACTTCTTCTGTTGTTTCTTGGACTCAAATATTCATTTTGAGGCATTTTTGTCCTGTGGTCATTTGGAGGGTGGCTGTCAGGCTTCAAGTCTTTTTTACTTCTCCATTTTGGCTCGATCTGTGGCTGCCATTTCAACTGCCACTGTGGTGACTGCAGCTGCTCCTGCCATAGGCAAAGTATAAAAGTGAAGATTGAGTCTATATCAATAAACATAAACTAATAAATGAGACAGACAAATTATTTAGGACCATGTTCTTAGCGTGGAAAAGGAATGTGGAAGGCATCTAATTTTACTCCCTCATTTTACATCTAATGAAACTGAGGCAGAAGTAGGTGAAGCAATTTAGCCGAGGTCACCCAGATAATCTGACCATCAATTTCATAAAAAAGTACTTTATAGGAATGAGAGATAGTATGTCACAGTGGATAAATGCAAAGCTGCAAAGTGAGAAATATATGTAATCAAATCCTGCCTCTGACATACCATCTAAGTGACCTTAGCTACTCAGTACTACCAAGCAATTTTTTAAAGTTAACCAAATTAGAAAGTAGTTAATGATCTGTATGTTTGGAAGAAGTTTGGGACTTCCCCAAACTGATGAAATCATAGATCTTGACAAAAAACAAACAAATATCACAAGCAACAATACCTGCCTTTTCTATGTATAGTAAGTGAAATAATGATCCTGTTAAGTCAGTCAAGAAAGAGATTCAATGGGATCAGGCTATCATAATTGAACCAGAACTTTATTAAGTAACAAGTTTTTAAAATTAATTGATTTTCCAAATTGCATGTTCTCTTTAAGGTAACTCTACATACTTTGAATCAGAGAAATGAATCACATTTGAAAACTATAATTTTATAGTTTTTAAGCTCCCAAATATAATTTAAACAAGGACAGCAGAAAAAAGTTGAGATTTATGGAAGACATCTAAGATGTGTCACTCTGTTTCTTGAAATTGTCCTTATAGCTACCAAGCCCATAAAAATTATTTATAAATTTTGGCTGCCATCCACACGTGAGAGCAAAATCAAACATCATAAAATACAGAAGTCACAGGTGATTTTATTCTCATATCATTTCCAGATTGAATAAGTCAGTCTGATTAAACTAACTTGGAAAGGTAGGTAAATTTGCTCCATCCTTTTTTGTTCTTATGCAGCATCATCTTTAGTACTAGGATAATGGCATATTTATTACCTTCCTTAGAGCAAACAGCTGTGCAGTCAAGTCAGAGTTATCTATTCCCTCCTTTAAAGAGTAGTAAATTCAGTCTTTTCTCCTTAAAATTAAAAATGTTCACCATACTTCTCAAGATCCCCCTTTTAGTTTCATGAGGAACTCACTACAATTTACAGAAATTTCTCTTTTCCTTTTCCTACCAAGGATACTCCAAGTGAACACAAAGGGTATCTGAATAGCTAGACAGATGTGGAGTCGACATTTCTGAAAACAAACAAGATTTGTTTGGCACACTGAAACCATTTTCTCCTGGGATTCCAGAACTGTAAAGGAATTTAATTTTGCAGGCCAACAGAAGTTTCTAAAATATATATTTACACAGTGAGTTTATAAGGAAGTTATTGATTCAAGGAAATAAGGAAAAGGGAATCACAACTGAGTTACCTATGATACACTTGTCTATTATCTGGGAAGACTTTTTATGGCATCAAAGAATGTAAAGAACACAACAATCTTCTATAAAGTAACTAAGAACATCATTCATTCTGCAGAGGCGACATGTCTGACAGTTGTAGGAGCTATAAGATCTATGGAAGCATTGCCCACAAAGTTTGGGAACATAAAAAAAAGATAAGAAGTGGTAGAAGCTGGGAAAGTAAAATTCTCAACAAAATATTCTATAATGAACTTGATACATGTATTATATCTATAAGATAAGTATTTCATCCTCTACATCCATACTTCTATATTGCTAATTGTATTGATTGTACATGTATATTATATTTATAAACCAAAACTCCTTCCATATATGCAGATAAGCAACTCATTTATAATTTATAACATTAAGAATTAGCTCCAGGGGCAGCAACACACAGTATTGACTCCAAGATGGAAGGTAAGGGTTTTAATAATAAAAAAAAAAAGAATTAGCTCCAACACTGAGCAAGTGAGTGCCATGACCAGAGGATTGTTTTAGAGGAAAGCTTGAAGTCAGACTTTCTTGTCTCCAAGGTTAATCTTCTCTTTTGTTTTGCTACCATATAAATGGGACCAGACTCTATTCACATAAGTATGCTATGATTTATAAAATATCATAATTAGTCATTTGAAACTAAATATTAACTATTGAGGAAATTGATGATTTAAAAGCTCTATAAAGTTAAAATATTGTAATAGTTGTGTTAACCCAGGATTGTGGAGGTCTATTCCAAAATAAAGTAAGTTCTGATAGAGCCAATCAAGCCCCAAATAGATTGGGGCCAGGCCCAGTATAAACTCAGTATTTATTCCTAAAAAAATAGAATAAACTTAATAAGTGATTTTTGACTAATTATTAATTGATTGAGAATCAGATTAGCAATACATAAAGAAATTCATCCCTAAAATATTGATAACAAGAGAAGATGATATTGCTCATTGTTTTTTGTCTTACTTTATGAAGGCCTTCAAAGGCATGAATCTATTTAAAATTTTTGACAGTGGAAGAAATATACAAATAGGTAGGAATGAGTACCTTAAGCATTGGATTGTGTATCATTGTGCAATTCTTCAACAAATTCTGAATCTGAGATAGTTAAGAGGATATGGGGAAAAATCATAGAAAATAATTTCCAACTGCCCATTATAATTTAAAAATTGAGAATAATTATATTAAATTTTAAATAAAACCAATTAGCCCATTAGAATAGAATGCTATTCCATTTTAAATATTGGTATTATTTTAAATATTCTTAAAATAGAAGTCTTGAAAACTTCTTAATAGTTTTTTTGGTTCCAGTCTCTCAGCCTCTCTCATTTGAAAGAAGATATTAGAGAATAAGTTTTAGTAGAAAAGTTAAGGTTACAAACATCAACAACACAGTTTGTACGATTTTTGTTTGCATTGCAAAATAAATTAACTTGAGATGAATTCAAGTCACTAGTTCTAGATGAATTACATCTCAAGTACTCAAAGATATGGTAAATGGTATTCTAGAGCCAGCAAAAATGATTATTTCAAAGTCTGTAAAGAGTGGGCAAGTGCCAAAGGAATGGATAAGGGTAAATGTTATAACAATCTTGAAAAAGGGAAGAGAATGGAATCTTGAAAAGGTAAGACTTTGATTTCATGGCCATATTCTAAAACAATCTAAGAGGTGCACATTTAGGAAAAGAAGCAGTGACTACAAAGAAAGGCTTTATTGAGAATAGGTCTTGCCACACCAAAAAAAAGTTAGTTAATGTATAGATTACATACAGATAATTTACCTAAATTTAAGCAAAGCTTATGATAAAGTATATATTTTCAAGGGGGATATAAGATTATATGTATTTTTGATTGATTCAGTATTCTTTTAATTGATGGAATCAGAGATGTCAATAATTTCAAGCATTTAAAAAAATATTTTCCTTTCTTCCTCTCTCCTACATCTTCCCCATTACATAGAGAAAGCAAATAATATGATAAAAATTATGCATAGGAAATCACACAAAAAATCTCCAATAGCTATATTTTTAAAAGCAAGAAAACTGAAGAAAATGAAAAAAATATACTCAAATTTGCACTCAGAATTTATCAGTTCTCTCTCTAGAGATGGATAGCATTTATTTTTTTTATCACAAGTCCTTTGTAATTGTCGTGTATCATAGTATTGATCAGAGTAGCCTAGTCTTTCATTGTTCATTTTCATTATAGTAAACATATTTAAGGGAGTTTGTACTGGGAATTCTTTTTTGTGGTCCCTTGAAATTCTGAACTCTTTAGTTTCCTTAGAAATCTTAGGTGCATTTAAAATTATGACCAAATTTCCTTTTCTTCTCTGTCATAAATTCTTACTCTAAATGATTCTTACTTCCAAAGATTCTACCACAGTAACTACTTTCATCATTTGGCAATAATCAGGTAAAGAATGAAGGTTCCCTTGAATGATACTTTCACCTTTTGAATGATTAAATTACCACTAAGGAAAGTGAAAAAAAAAAACTGTTCCACTTTTGGCAGTCAGAGAAAGCTTCAGCAGATATCTAATTCATGGAAGCCCTCTTCTATCATTACCCTGTCTTTTCAGGCTTGTGGTTTATTCTCCTGTGTGCATTTTCTATCCAGGCTGTCTGTACTATATACTGATGACAATATGAATTCTGATTATACCTCTGTTGATATTCACACAAAGAATCTCAACTGCTTTTTTTCTGCTTTTGATACCTGAATTTTCTTGCAAGTCTTCTTTCTTAATATATAATGCTATTTCTTCTCTTCACAATAAACAGACCCATCTTACCTATCTTGGTCTTTTGAAAAAGACAGGCCTTTTGAGAACTCTATTCTGGTCATCAGCCTTATCCCACCAAGTCTCAGTGATCCCTATCAGGTCAACTTTTCCTCTTTGACATTAGAATCTTTAGTTGACCTTGTCTGTAAACTATTCTTTGTGTACCTGTGTGTTGGCATCTGAAATCATGAGTGTTGTAGCAGATTCCTTTGTGAGAGTTGCACACCTCTGAATTCCCCCCCCACACACACACACAAAAAAAAACAGATAACATCTTAATCAATGGGAGATGCCCTATTTCTGAGATGGAAGGCTTTTTCCCCTTCCTTTTCTAAATCAGTTTTCTCTATGGAGTCAGACCATCAGCAAGTTAAAGCAAAGGTCAAAATCATCATGAAATTAGGATAATGAAAAGCAGATGATACTGTGTGCCACTTCAACATCTTCAATCTAGCCTAGTCAAAGAAACTGACATTTAGACAATAGAAAACAGGAAAGAAAAAAGTCAAAAGTATCACCATTTTTTCCAGAAGTTTGACTGATATAAAACAATAGTGGCACTGAAGAGGCCAAATGAACCTAAGATCATTTCATCCAGCAAAAACTTAAACACTTTTCTAAATAAACAGAGCAATCATGTTTACATTTTAAAGTGGCTTAGAAAACAAATAATTTGCAAATGTTATAAATAGGTTGCAGTATTTCCTCACAAAGTGACCAAATGACCAAATAACCAAAATAGGTCAGCAGAAAGCTAGGTATGAGATTTAATAAACCAAGCCATGTCAATAGTTTATAAGTCCATCCTCTAACAGGATAGCCAAAAAACAAATCATAAAATGTATCTGCATGCACTTTTATAATAAAATATTTATCACTGATAACTATGAAACCAATATGTTTGAATGCTAATGTTTCAGCCCATAGTATCACTAAGAAGAAAAGGAAGTAACACTAGATAAGATGAAGACAGGGAGAGAAACTGGATCAGGACAAATAGAAGTAGAAAAAAAAATTCAGGTTGGAGGAGTAACAATTTTGAAAGCACTAAAGAATGTGTTTCAAATTATCTGGAAGAGGGAAAAATACTTGTGTGAAATTGTATCTTGCTCTGGTCCTCCTGACCAAACTCCCTCCCTTCTTGGTCAGTATTGTAAGTTCATAAGTAGCCAGTATAAAAGGACAATATCTCGAAGTAAGATTGAAAATGGGAATCTTGAAATCACATTCAAACTTTCCCAAAGATTAAAAGAGAATAATTTACAAATTGAATCATATATTAACCAAAATTCACATCCTGGTAATATATGATGAATCAGCAGAAGCCATCCAGGCACTGCTGTCAGCGTTCTTGTCCTATGATATGTAAATTCCCAACAAATTCCAGACTGCCAAAGTTCCAGACCAGCAGAATATCAAAGAGGTGCTGATAGCTTTGAGAGGACAGCTTTGAAGTTTTATTGATAACTCTGAGATGATTTCCACATATTAATGAACTAACCCCTATGAGGAGTTGGTCTGTTTTTCTCTCCCAAAAGACCCATAAAAACGAGACTTTAAACTCCTATCCCCTTCCTCAGGTCTTCCATCTTCATCAGATCTACTCACCCATATGTCTACAGTGAGAGTAGCTCTTCTCCTACCTATCTGACTAGTTGGATCTCCATTAATGCCATGTCATTACCTTTGGGTGTTCCTCCTTTTTTTCCCCCACTTCTCAATGTAATAAAACCAGCTTCTCTGACCTCAATGATCATAATTTCCTCTCCTCCCAAAACATATGTATATTGACAGATATCTATATATCAGGGCTGGCACAGAAGATATTATAGGACTGCTGCTATTCTGCTGCTACTGTTGTCCCTAATGCCACCTGCCTGCCAAGAATTAGAACTTTCTTGCCCCAGGGTCCTGCAGCCCACCCCTGTCATGTACCATGTGGAATTTTCTTAATGTGAATGTATATAAAATGAAAGTTATCTATATATGTAGGAATGTATAGACAGATATTTTATACACACATCCCACTTAAGAATAATAGAGAATTTTGGTCAAGGGAGAATAATGAATCAAAATGGGGCATGTTGAATTTGAAGTGAGTACAGGACATCAAGTTCAAGCTGGATTCAGCTTGTATCACCAAACTACTTTTGGACATTTTGAACTCAATGTCTTAGACTCAAATTAAAGATATACAAGACTGGACTCATTTTTATACACCCCATTTTCAAATTCCTTTTTATTATTTGGGTACAATCAATTTCCCATCTCATGGCCTCCATGTTATCCCTGAAACCTCACCCACCAATTTAAATGTCTTATCCATCACCAAATCTTGTCATTTCTACTTTATAACATCTCTCCTATAATTTACCTTTTGTCCTCTCACTCAACTACCATACAAATTTGTGTCCTTTTTCCTTCTCACCTAGATTATTATGATAGCTTTATAATTGGTCTTCCTGATCCATTTTTTAACATTTTCTCCATTAATTTATTACATCCAAGCAATCAATAAAACAATAAATCAAGGTGTGTTTTGTAGTATTTACTGATTTCCAAGATGTAAATACTCATAGTAGAATTGACAATTGGCTATCTCAAGCCAATTATTTTTTTTTCTTTTTTCAGCCTAAGTTGCTTTTATTCTTCTTGCATCCTAATAAGACTCAACACCAAACAACCTTAGCCTATCATCCCTTTTTTGTTTTATTTAGAATATTTTTCCAAGGTTACATGATTCATGATCTTTTCCCTCCCCCCGAAGACAACATGCAGTTCTACTAGACTATACATGTATTATTGTTTCCTGATTCATTTCTTATCTTTTATTGAATCAGGCAGCTGCCATGGTCAGCTAACCATGCCATCTCTTGAACTATACTCAGTAAATTAAAATGGCAAATGGCTCCCTCTTACCACTAGTCAATTATCTTATAGATTTAAAAATATCTTATAATTACCCCTCATTGTTAACTTTCGTCCCCAAAATCAATTTCATAAAAAATAAAAGAAACAAAAACATCATTAACAACACAAATCAGAGCTGGGGTTTAGGGCACTAAATTTTTACTTTTTATTCTCTTTTTACCTTTACTTATTACTCTCTTTAATTGGCATGAGAATAAAGCCTAGAAGTAGGGGCAAAAGTTAGGTGAAATAGGCAGGATTGATATTCCTGTTTATGTTATATACATCTGCCTAGTGTCAATCCATTTTGTGCAGCATTTCAGCCAGCAACAATGTTGCTGATCTCTTTACATGAGAACTGGTGGTATCTTCCCTCCAAATATGATAAAAGAACAAGAAGATACTTTAAAATTATCCCCCCCCCCAAAAAAAAAGTCCACATCTTTAGTCCTACAGTTGGAAAATTTTAGATAATACAACCTTTTAGTATATATTTGGAGAGGCTTAGTGTCATTGTATAACTGAACTGTCCCTGGAGAAAATATGACAAGTTCAAATTCTGCCACTGACACAAACTAGCTGCATGACCCTAAGCAAGTTATATAGCCTTTAAGGAATCTAAGCAGTCTTATAAGCCTTTAAGTACCCTATACCACAAGTACAAGTACTCTGTCTCTGTCTCTCTCCCAGTCTCCCACTCTCTCTCTGTCCTTATCTCTATCTCTGTCTGTCTGTTTCTCTCCTTCTCCCCTCCTCTCTCTCCCTGTTCTCTCTGTTTTGTCTCTCTCTCTCCCTCTCTCCCTTCTTCTTTTCTCTCTCTTTCCTTACTATCTCTCTCTTCTTCTCTTTCTCTCCCCTGTTCAATTCTCATATATCTGCCATATGTGTTAGTATACATATATACACATCTTCATTACTGAGTCATATGTTACATAATATTTAAGCTCAATATTTTTTCCTCAACAAAGTACTTCCTATGAACATAGGCAGATCATATAAGATTTCTTGTTATAGTCAACAAAGTAGTTAACTTTGGTCATTATATACAGATTGCCAAGTCAACAGTAAATGGCACATAAGATAGAGTGATATATGCCAAGCAATAATGTTCACTGGTACTGAGCAAAATGTTCTGCACAGAGTTTAAATGGAATCAGGATGTACTCTACATGTTAATATTCTCTGTTGATTGCATTAGTCTTAGAATTCTATAGATCATTTTCTGGCAACAATTTAAGAAACCATTATAAGAATGTAAAAAGGAAAACCCAAAAAGATGGAATATGCATATTGCCCAGAATATGCCTTACTATTTGATTGTCAGTTCATTGAATTAATTCATCAGTTTAATACAGATCTTGGCCAACTAAAGCAGATGGTCAATAATCTGGCCTAGAATTGATTAGAAAGAAGAGATTGGGCTGAATCGCACTTGGGAAGTTGCATGTCACATTCAACAACCAGAGGCTGTTTCTAGGTGCAAAAATCTCTCATTTTAGCCCTCAAATTTAAATAGTGATACTATAAAGCTTCTGTGCAACCCGGTTCTGGTTTCCCAAATTAGGAGGCACACCGGATACTGTAAAAGCAAGAGGTACTGCTTTAGTACCTCTAGAGCTTGGGTCCCGCAGCCTCCAAGGCAGATGGAACACTGAACGAAGGGGAGAGGAGGATTATAAAAGGTAGGTTTGAGTTGCAAAACAGGATGTCAGGATATCTTATCGGAATACTGGGTAGGGTGAGGTCCTTAGGGTTAAGGGTCAGCTTGTGATGTCTATTTCTGTTTTTCTTCTTTGGAACAGTTGAAAAACCCTGGGTGGGTTTAGGTCATGAACCCAGAGGCCTGGGGGGATGAGTCCCTTGGTTGTTCAGGCCTTATAGTCCCCACTTCTTTTAATGGACCTTTGAGAAATCTTTCTCAAACTGGGGTGTTAGTATTAGAAATGTATTGATATTGTTGACTTAAGGCCATGAGCTGGCAGTGCTAATAGGATCTTTTACAAAAGCTACTAAGCAGTTGATAATACAGGGGTCGAAGGTTATAAGGAGAAGAAGAATGAGGAGGGGACCTACTAAGGTGGAAATAAGGGTCGTGAGCCAAGGGGATTGGTAGAAAAAGTGTTCAAACCATCCCTCCTGGGACTCTCGCTCCTGTTGTCGGGTAGGGAGGCTTTCTCTGAGTTTGGTCATGAATTCCCGTACAAACCCAGTGTGATCAGAATAGAAGCAGCACTCCTCCCCAAGGGCTGCACAGAGGCCTCCCTGTTGGAGAAAAAGGAGGTCCAGGCCTCTGTGATTCTGGAGAGCTACTGCAGACCGAGAGGTAAGGGACCTTTCGAGGTGGGTGATGGAGGTCTCTATTTTGGCTAAGTCCTCATCTACCGCAGTCTGAGGGATGAAAGTCTTGATGGTGAAGGGTCAGGGAGGCTATTCCTGTTCCTACATCCACTAGGCCAAAAATGGTTGCAAGGATGATGGCCGTGATAGGTTCCCGCTTAGTCCTGATGGGTGTTGGGAAGTGAGCTTCCATATAGAGGAAAAGGTCCTCCCCAGGGTGAGGCGGAGTAGGACTATGACAAGGAGACACATTTCTCCTTATGGAGGATAGGGTGATCTGGGCTATACAGGGTATTAGTCCAGAGGTGGAGCATAGCCACCTTGCTCCTGGAGGGGGAATATAGAATTTGTCTGTACTTGTGGAGATTCTATTACATAGCTGGGCTAGGACTTTGGAGATGTTCCCCATACAGGGGCCAGACCCTGAGACAGACTGAAAAGTGAGGCCTGCTTTCCTGTCACCTCAATCAATCTCAAGGGGGTTTTCTTCATTGGAGGCATTGTAGGAAGTATTCAGCACTATAGCATCATCGTATGGGGGTATGGCATTGGGGAAGGATCAGTTCAGTGAGAGGTAGGAGGCCTGTAACAGGGGGATTGGATTGGGACAGGGATCGAGGGCATAGGTAGAATGGAGGAGTCAAGAACCAGGGTAGGTAGAGGGGAGGGTTTCATGGGAAGTCTGAGGGGGTGGTGTGGAGGTAGAATTCATTTCAGAATTTCATTCCCAGTTTGCGGATTCATGGGACCCCTTATAGAAGGGTTGGGCCAGTTCTGCAAAACCAGGGATCCACAGGATGCAGTGCCCTACAGACCCCAGAAATTCCCAGACTGGCCTGGGATATTGGGGTGGGGGGATATCAAGGATAGTGTTCTTCATAGCCTGGGTGAGCCATCATTGACCTTCCTTGAGTTTATATCCCAAGTATGTGACCTCCCACTGAGCTACAGATGCCTTCTTTCCAATCACTTTGTAACCAATTTCGTACAGGGTGATCAGGAGAGACAAAGTGGTGGACTCACACTCAGCTCCTGACGAGGTGGCGAGGAGGAGGTCATCCACATACTGTAGAAGCATAACTTGGGGGTGGTTTATGCAAAAATCTCACAAATTTGTGGCCAGGGCTTCACTGAAGATGGTTGGGCTGTTCTTAAATCCTTGTGGTATTCTTGTCCACGTGAATGACCAGTTCTTGGGAGTCTTCATCATACCATTCAAAAGCAAATAGGGGCTGCCTAAGAGGTGCAAGGGGAAGCATAAAGAAAGCATCTTTTAAGTCCATAGTAGTATACCAGTCGATCAGGTGTTAAGGCACTTAAAAGAGTATATGAGTAGGGGACTGTGGGATGTATATCCTCTACCCGGATGTTGACCTCTCTTAAGTCCTGGACAGGCCTATAGTCCTTACCCCCAGTCTTCTGGACTAGCAAGAGTGGTGTATTCCATGGAGAGTATCAGGGGACTAAGATACTAGCTGTTTTTAGACTATTGATATGAGGAGTTATGCCCCTTTGGGCCTCCAGAGATATTGGGTATTGTTTGATGTGGACAGGGTGATGCTAGGCTTGAGGGTTACAATGATGGGGGTTTGTGGACAGCCAACTCTAACCCCACCATTTCAGCCCAGACCCCAGGGACCTTGTCCATCCAGGGGTGCACATGGTTGGGTGTATTGGCAGGAAGAGAAGGGATATGGAGGTGATATTTATCCTGAAGGGACAGTGTAAGGACTTGTAGGGGGGCCCCTTCTTTTACTGTGACACATATTTCTGTTTCCTGGAAGTAAACGTGGGCCCCTACTTTATGAAGTAAGTCCTGGCCAAGAAGAGGAACTGGACTCTCAGGGATAACTAGGAAGGAGTGTGTGACTTGATAGGTACTGAAATTCACTGTCCGAGTGGTGGTGCAGCTATATTGGCGAGTGCCTGTTGCCCCTTGCACCCAGCTTGTCTTTTGGGGTATCTTACCCACAGGCGATTTTAGAAGGGAAAACTTAGCACCTGTTTCCACCAGAAAGTTCACAGACTTCCCCTCTATCTTCGCCATTACCCAGGACTTGGGGAGGTGGCTCGAGTCCTGTCCCCATCAGTCATTATCACCAGCGACTAACAATGCCTTCACAGGGTGGTTCCTAGGGAGTTGGCCACTACCCCCAACTGACATTGCGAGGGATGCAGATAGAGGAAGTTGTGCTTCCAATGACACTCTTCTTTTCAATAGAAGCACTAAGCAGAGACCTGTCTATCCATAAGGGCTGGCCATCAGCCTCCTTTACTGTCAAATGGAGGGATTGGCCCTGGGGTGGGTCCAGGGGTTAGAGGGACCACAATGCTGGCTGCTAATATCCTAGCCACCTCCCTCTGACATTTTCTATCCTGAAGGTGGTCCTCAAGGTGCAACCTATCAAATCTCTCCTGATTCTCCTTATGCAACCTTTCAACTTTTTCTTCAGGGATCTCGTGGGTGTTGTATGCCTATTCTGCCACTTTCTGGAGTTCACTAATTGGTTGATGAAGTCGTCTACCTTTTAGAGCTTCTTCCTGATATCTGAGGCTACCCTACTGGTATTGGCCTGAGGGTCCATAGGTGTGTTGAAAAGTCTCTTAAAGGTGCTCTAGGAACACTTATGGGCTTTTATCAGGTCCCTGACTGACTAAACTTACTTTGGCCAAATTGGTGGGCTTATGGGCCACAGCTCAGAGACTGGCCATTCGAATCTGGAGATAGATACAGAGACGCTTCCTACCTTGGGGTTTGTCAACGTCCCAACTGGGACATGACAGTGGGAAAGCATCTTCAATGAGCCTGGGCTCGGCAGTGGGGCGACCATCCACACCAGGGACATGTTTTCTGGCTTCCAGGAGGATTCCCTCCCTCTCCTCGGTTGTAAAAAATAACCTGTAAAAACTGCTGGTAATCATCCCATGTGGGATTGTGGGTGAAAAGAATAAATTGAATGAGATCAATAAGTTTCTAAGGTTGGTCAGAGAAAGAGGGATTCTGGGTCTTCCAATTATAGAGGTCACTGGAGGAGAAGGGCCAATATGGTGGACTCACGGTCCTCCAGGGACAAGGGGGACCACAGCTCGGTCAGGAAGGGTCGTGGTGGAAGACGAGGGTCCAGATTCAGGTGAGGGGATATGGCCTCGACCATGAGTGTAGTGGGCTGGTGGTGGTGTGGCTTCAGCTGCCTCTGCCTGTCCCCTGTCTGGGGTACAAGGCAGCATATGGAGGTGGTGGTACAGGCAAATCGGGAGGGATGCTATTAGAGTCCAGCGGGAATGGTGGTGCTTTAGGACTCTTGGGTTTCCCTGCCCCCTCCCCCTCCATTTTATCTTTTAGAGCTAAGGCCTGGACGGGGTTCTCTGATTCCGAGAAAACATACAACTGCATCCCAAAAGGGGGGTTCAAGACTAGGTCTTGCCAAGTAAGAATATAAGGGATTTGATCAGGATGGCCCTCTGGGCCAGGGTCAAGGATTTTGGTCTGGACTTTGGAAATAATGTCTTGGTGGAGGGTACCGCCCTTGGGCCACCTGAGGTTGAAGGTGGGCCACTCAGAGTCACAGAGGGTCACTAACTTCCCTCTTTTGACTTGCAAAGAGAGATTGTGAGTGCAGGCCTTGAACATTTGGAAGTGGGAGAGAATAAGAGCCAATGGAGTAGACTCTGTCTGCCCCATGTTTTCCGAACCAAAAAGCCAAGAAATCAGGGGCCCTAACAAAAATAACAATGCCAACGATAAGACAAAGGACAAACAATAATATGAACAGGACTGGACAGTAATGACACAAAGGCACTAAAGCTATTCTCTATAACATTTCCAGAGGACAATATAACGCGACCTCCCCCTAATTTCCCAAAGAGTGAATATCTTGATTCCCACTCTTGGAAATCCCTTGGCACATCTGCCAGTGCTACTTTTCAGGGTCCTAAGACCTCTGAGCACTCTAACCTCTGCTGCAGAGATCTAGTCTCTGTCCCAGGTCCCTAGGACGTCGCGCAAAGGGCCTCCAACCCCTTGAAGTGAGTCTCTTCCTCTCGGACAGTTAAATGGTCAATTCACTTTCTCTTTTTCTTGATAACCAAATGCTTCTCGGATGTTCCGGCTCAGCTTCTTGAGAAGTCTGAGACACGTATTAGGCTAGTCCAGACTCAGAAACAGGCAGAACCGAATCATTTATTGGGATTGGATTTAACAATAGGCCCTCTCCATATAATCCCGGCAGCTGGTGGGACTAGCCGGGCCACTTAGTCGTATGCCCTAATCCTGTGATCGGTTCCCCATCAGTCAGAGTCACGCATCACCCACACATTCTCTGACCCTTTCGCCCTCTGAACCAGTACCTCTATCCATGCGCCGTCTGTCAGGAAATCCTGGATGAGTCCCCAAATGTTTGACCTGGTTCTGATTTCCCAAATTAGGAGGCACAATGGATAATGTAAAAGCAAGAGGTGCTGCTTTATTATGACCTCAAGCTTGGGTCCCACAGCCTCCAAGGCAGATGGAACACTGAACGAAGGGGAGAGGAGGATTATATAGGGTAGGTTTGAGTTGCAAAACAGGATGTCAGGATATCTAATCAGAATACTGGATAGGGTTAAGGGTCAGCTTGTGATGTCTATTTCTGTTTATCTTCTTTGAAACAGTTGGAAAACCCTGGGTGAGTTTAGGTCATGGACCCAGAGGCCTGGGGTTGAGTCCTTTGGTTGTTCAGGCCTTACCCTCTGAATCATAGAACACTACAAACTCTGATGAATCAAACTTCCCAAGTCTCATGTTTCTGAAATATGAATTGATTGGATTAAATAATCTCTAAATTTCCTTTTATCCTGTGAAATGAGATCTTCCATCTGATGACTGAAACCTTTCATTGTATGGTGTCTACCCAGCCTAGTTTTATCTCATATCACTCTCATCAATAAACTTTACATAGCAAATTGATATACTGAACTATGCCATTGCCTTCTGTTATATGCTCTACACTTTCTCACCTTCATATATTTGCTCATGATATTGTAAGGATGAAGGTCTATTAAATTGGAATCAGTGTTAAACCAATTCAAGCACAAGTGTACAAATACAATAATATACACATAAACATGCAATCCTCTGTGGCTAATTTATTACCCAAAATTTAAATACTCAACTAATTTTTTAAACTTCACTTGACATTTCATTTGTTGCCTTCTCCTGTGCTCATTAAGTATTATTTTGAACTAAATTTTTGTATATTCGCCCCACCCCATTTCTAATAGAATATAAGTTCCCGGGGTCAGCTGGGTAGCTCAGTGGATTGAGAGCCAGGGCTAGAGACAGGAGGTCCTAGGTTCAAATCTGGCCTCAGACACTTACCAGCTATGTGACCCTGGGCAAGTCAATTGACCACCTTTGCCTAGCCCTTACCACTCTTCTGCCTTGGAGCCAATACATAGTATTGACTCCAAGATGGAAGGCAAGGGCTTATTAAAAAAAAAAAAGAATATAAGTATATAAGTTCCCTTTGAAGCCGAAAGAACTTAGTACTTTATTCTAATATTTTATCTTTAGTTCTTGTTTTTTTTATCCTTAGTTCTATAAAAATTAAATTGTTTCTCTAGTAATAAAAATATTATATTTTAAGAGGTTTATTAAAGATTATTAGAAAATCAAGGATACAAAATAATAAACCATGTGCCCATGGCTGATTAGCCAATTCAGAGCCCCTGCACTTAGCTTACTTACTACATCATTGCAATGGAAGAGCAGAGCACAGAAGATAAAGAAGAGGGAGAGGTAGGCGTTACGGCCAGTTAAAATACTAACTGTGATATTGCCCAGGTGGAAACTCAGGTGAGATTATAGGGAATTCTGGGAAATACCAAGGAGTTCTGGGGATTGAAGTCTAGGATTCAAATCTCCATTTTTACATTCCCCCTGAGGCCAAGGAAGACTAGTCTCTCTGATGGGTCTTGTAAACATACCAGCTAGGAAATTACAATAAATTGAGAATAAGAGGAAAAGATAACAAAACCAATAATTTCCAGGCATATTAACAAAAAGCCAGCTAGGGGGCAGTCCCCTTTGGCATAAGAGTATACATGCATTTAAACCCACACAGTTCAAATCACCACATCCCAAAGTTCGCTCTGGATCTTCTGGTACAGCATGTTGTCTGTGGAGGCATCTTCAAGGTGACTTCTCCAAACAGTTCACTTTCTGGATTCAGAGAGGTATCATGTTTCTTAACCTGAAATTCTTCTCAAAAGGAATTTAAACTTTGCAATTTAAAATAATAATCATTATACATCCCCCCCTCCTCTCAGGAAAAGGGTGATTGAAAAACACAGGGATCACTCAGGGATGCATGGCTGAGTTATGAAGTGTATGAATCAATTGGCAAGAGAAATAAAAAACATAAAAATATCAAAATTAAAAAATATAATTTCTGGATGAAATATAGACTATCAAAGTCTTACGTGTAAAAATTCTAAGTAAAGGAAAAATAAATCTATAATAGGTCCTTGAATCAAGGCCCAATTAAAATGATATAAGCAATTTACACATTTACCCAGTCAGTAGCCAGGACCATAGAAAGTTGCCATCCTATGAAAGACAGAATAGGGACTAGATTTTTATGTTGATAGGGAAGTGTCATTCCCTCATCTGATTTTTTCTTCATTCTCAGGGATGATAGCCAAACTTTGGTACTTGTCTAAGTATTTTCACCAAGAGTATGGATACAAGGAAGGCCTGCATCTTAACATTTGTTAAGCATCGCAACCTCGATTCTCACACTATGTTCAAGTCCCTCTTATTGTCTTAGAAGTGCATCAGTTCTTCCTGGATTGGTTTCTTCTTCTTCTTCTTCTTTTTTTTTTTGACCTATGTGATCTTTTGGCACTATTCAGGTTAAATTTGTGCTCCTTTGGCACTGTGCAGTTTAGGTTTTTTTCTTTCTTTCTTTTTCTTTTTCTTTTCTTTTCTTTCTTTCTTTTTTTTTTTTGGTATGCTCTTGTCCTGGAATCAGACAGAATCATTAAGCAAAGTCCCATAATTTTTTATAAACAATCAATGACATCATTTTTATAGTCTCAAGCTTTTTGGGTATTCATTGACATTAGGGCAAATGTATTTAAACTTATATTACTGCAAAATCAAAAAATTTTAAAGAAAATCTTAATGCTGGTGACATGTGCTTCAAATTCAAAAAGGAGAGAAAAAAAATAAAACTGAAAGAGTATTTTGCACATTCAAGAAAAATATAATCAAAGAATATTAAAAATAAAAAAATATATAATTTAAAATCTTTGACACACTGTGTCAGCTATAGAAATGTAGAATACAAGTACAAGGCTTCTCACCAAAAATGAGATCCATTTCCTCTTCATACCTGGCCATGATCCACTGTGAGTGCAAGCAAATTATTTTCACAAAGTAACAGTTTTTTTTTAATAAATAACAGTAGTACAACATGTAATACAAATTCAAAAAGTACCAATATCCCCAAAATTCACAATAGCCCAGTTAAATACAATAGTAAACAAACCCACTATCATTTTGTACATGAGTCTGCTGTATGACATTTAAAGAAAATGGATATGTGTCACAAATTTTTCAGGTGTAGCAATACTTAAACCTTGGTAAATACATTTTTAAACAAAGTAAAACTTATTTGGGTTTAGAACATAATCAAGAAATCTAGATATCATTACAAAAATGTGGCAGAGGAATCTAGGAAAAAAAAAAAAAACAAACCCCTGTACTGTTGATGTTGGGTAAAGTGAGCTGAAGAGTTATAAATGAGAGATGCTCCTCTTTTGGGAGCCATCCAGTGGTCCCATACCCTGGGATTAATTTCCCAGCTCCTTTGGTATGAGACTGTGATGTCACATTCTTTCACATTTTTTTAAGTGTGGGAGGTGGGGATTATAATGGTATTTCACTTCAGCTACTAAAATGGACCTTACCTCCTGTTAGAGGCAGCAAAAATGATCAGAGTTGTTGAAAAAAATCTAAAATTCATGTTCTAAAGACCCCTTAAAATCAATTTGAGAATTTAGCTCATTAAATTTTCCAAAGGTTGTTATAAAATTGTAACCAGTTTTTGATGAAGTCCATCCATCCCCTATGTGATAATTTACAAAGCCAAAATAGAAAAAAAGGCTGTCTTTATATATGGGCTTATTCAGTAATATTTGTTCAATATAGTTATAGGGGAAAAGCAACAGAATATAACAGTAGTTAAAACCCAGTACATTAAAATGATTCAGTGTAACAAAATAGTATTGAATACATTAATATACGAACTTAAACCAACAAAATTAAATCTTTAAACAATCAGCAAAATGCAATAAAATACAGATTTTTATAAAACATTGGAGTCTGAGAAGCTTATAAAAATATAACCTCCAGTCTCTTTAAAGTTCATTGTTTTTGTTTGTTTGTTTGTTTGTTTGTTTGTTATCCATTGAGATGCCTTTTTTCAGCACTATGGTGGAATTTTCCAAAGGAAGGGTGGGTTTTAATCTCAGATTGGGCCGGCCCACATGGCAAAGAGTTGCAGGGAGATGAATTTCTCTCCTGAATCTCAGGTGAGATAAATAAAAGAATCAGTGCACTCATGAAAAAACATCCTTTGAAATAGCCAATGCACTGCTCTCCCATAGAATACGCCATACTTCCTGTTTGGAAAAATCTCTTCCTTCTCCCCGTTTCCTCTCCCTGTGTTCCTCTACCATGTGGAGGCTAATTGTAGCCTAAGGGAAGAACACCCCAGTTTTTATCAGTTGGTTTGTGATTCCTGAAGACATAGAAGCTACCAGCACCCTGAGTCCTGGGGCTGAGCCAGGGGCGATCTGTCTCAGACAATCAGCTGGGGCCAGGGTTGGTCAGGGACAGGGTGGGTTGGGACCAGGAGAGCGATCTGGGTCAAGCAGGTCCTCAGGAGTGGATGGTTGGAGGCAAGAGCAGGGCTGGGACCAGGTGAGTGATCTTGGTCAAGAAGGTCAGGAGGAGCGAGCTGAATCAGAAAGCCTTGGCAGGAGAAATGTGGCTTTAAAAAATTATCTAGGCTACACTCTAATGCAAATACTATCAACAAAGCAATGGGTTCAAATCAAGAAAACATCTAATGCCCAGTGGACTTACGCGTCGGCTATGGGGGGTAGGGGGGAGGAAAAGAAAATGATCTATGTCTTTAACGAATAATGCTTGGAAATGATCAAATAAAATATATTTAAAAAAAATTATCTAGGCTATCTAAAAAAAAAATTGAGAAATTCTCATCCAAATCTTATGCTTGCCAAAAGTGTAAAAATTAAATTATATCTCTAGTAATAAAAATATTATATTTTAAGGGGTTTATTAAGGATTATTAGAAAATCAAGGATACAAAATAATAAACCACGTGACCATGGCTGATTAACCAATTCAGAACCCCCGTACTTAGCTTACTTACTACATCATTACAATGGAAGAGCAGAGCATAGAAGAGAAAGAAGAGGGAGAGGTAGGCGTTACTGCCAGTTAAAATACTAATTGTGATCTCGCCCAGGTGGAAACTCAGGTGAGATTATAGGGAATTCTGGGAAATACCAAGGAGTTCTGGGGATTGAAGTCTAGGATTCAAATCTCCATTTTTACAGTTCTTAGAACAGTCCCTTGCCAATTGTAAACGCTTTATAAATATTAGTTGAACAGAATTGGTTCTCATGAGCTCAGGGTGCCACAACTTTTTGAAAACTTGTATTTCCCTGAATAGTTAGGAGTAGAGCCTTAACTGGGATTTGCTGTATTGAATTAAATCAATTAGAATTTTCTAAAAGGCACAATTAGAAAAGTTGAGATTGTTCAGTAAGGGATGACACAAAGACCCAGAGCACAAATGGTTATACCACTGACCATCAATATTGGATTGTCAGAGAAAGGTAAGAAGTATTACATAAAGATTCAGTTTGACTAAGTAAAGACATAAGCAATTAAATTAAGGTCATATCCAACAAGTAAATTCTTCTAAACATTTTTTGTCTCCAGTAAACATAATATTGGAAAATGGAACATTATTGATAGCATGACATTATTCTAATAGCAATTAGTGCAGTTATTACATAAAAGATCTA
This sequence comes from Monodelphis domestica, assembly GCF_027887165.1. Lineage (NCBI taxonomy): Eukaryota > Metazoa > Chordata > Mammalia > Didelphimorphia > Didelphidae > Monodelphis > Monodelphis domestica. Next base: position 225,728,502 of record NC_077232.1, on the reverse strand, counting down.
TATTTGGCTAGTAATGATTTTTTTAGATAGTTGGGAATAAAACTATTAAAACAGGGCACTTAAACAATGTAATAGTTTGGCCCTGTTTTGTTATCTTTCAAGAATGCTTGGTAAAAAGATCGTTATTGGCCATTACTAAATGCAACTATTTATTAGTATAATTTTTTTTAAAGTGAGTGTCAGATCATCTGTGGGCTAGAATGCATAATTGAAACAATTGAATTTTGCTTGTTTTATCCACTATTAAAGATTTTAAAACTTAACAAGGAAAGTTTGTATTTCTGTTTTGATCAAAACTTTAGCATATTATTAGTATCATTTCTATCTCTTTACTTCATTTAACTTTTTCTTAATGAGGGCAACATTTAACCAAAGGATCTCTTTGTTATATAAAATCAAATGTTATGTATCTTCACTAAGTAGTATCAACACACCTTTTTTTAACCCTTATATTCCATATTAGAATTAATACTGCATATTGTGTGATGAGGGCTATGCAATGGGTAGTTAAGTGACTTGCTCAGGATTACACAGCTAGAAAGTATCTGGGTTCACATTTGAACCCAGGACCTCTCATCACTAGGCTTGGTTCTCAATTTATTGATTCACATAGATATCCCCAGTACAGATTTTTGTTAAGATAAGACTAAATTTTATATTTCTAACTAGATATAACTAGCCCTTAGCCAGGATATGACTTCTTATATCATAAAATAAACCTTCCATGATAACTTACAAGCTGTACCCAAAAACATAATAACTTATTTTTTTCCTTTTTTCTCACGACTGATGTAAATTTTCATATTAAAGTACAAAACAAATTAAAACATGTATGTTAACACCTAAAAAGGTATCAATAACATCTGACTTCTTGCTAAAATCTGTTATCTCATTATACATAGAGAGATTTTCTCTGAAGTATGAATAAGTTCTCCCATTGTATTTAAATCATTGATGCATGAACAATGACATTGCATAAATACATAAACTACCCTAAACTGATGACAGAGACAAAGAAAAATAATATTCTTTTAAAAATATAATTTTAAAAACATTTTCCATGGTTAGATGATTCAGGTTCTCTCCTACACTTCTCTCCCTTCCCCCACTCCCAGAGCTGACAAGCAATTCCACTAGATTATACATATTATCACTCAAAACTTACTTAAATATTAATTCATTTTTGTAATAATCTTATAAAACCAACCCCCTAATCATATATCCACGTAAACATGTGAAAAATCATGTTTTTCTTCTGCATTTCTACTTCTACAGTTCTTTCTGTATTAAAGAAAGAAGTTAAGTTGTATCTCTAAGGGGATTGGCCTTTCAATATTGAGAGGGAAAAGAGAGGAGACCCCCCCCCTCAAAGCAGGAGAGACAGCTGATGTTTAAGGTTGGCTCAGAGAGAGGAGAGGGGGTTTGAAGATTTTCCCCCTTCTGCCTTTCCTCTTTAGCTAAAGCTGCTCTTTCCAATTTGCTCTTGTTCCTCATGTCCCCCCTCCACTACTCAAGACCAAAGGGTCTCTCCTTGATCTGTTCACTCACACTCAGCTTAGGGAATAGATAACTTTTAATGTCAACTCAATCAGGTAATACAAAAGGAATAACGGGCAGGGAAGAATGGGAAAAGGAAAGTGGGGAAACATGGTCCCCATCTCTATCTAAAACCCTTTTCCTTCCCTTCTTGAGTTTGGGGGGAACTCAAGCCTTTGCAGCCTGAGCCCCCTGAGAGAAAGTCAGGTTGACTCACCTCTGGGCAACAGGAGCTGAGGTAAAGTCTGCTCAGGTTTCTTTTCAGAAAGTCCCTTCAATTGGAAAGTTTGGGGGGGAAAGATTTCCAGCCACCAGCAGAAAAAGTGGGTAACCCTCAGGAGAAAGTTTTTTTTCCACCTTCTGTCTTTGGCTTCTCAAGACAGAAAGCCCCACTCTTCCAGTCAGAGTAGTCTCCTCCTCCAGGATTCCAAACTCTTGGGGCCCTTCCCCTATTGAGGTGATCACTTTCACACAATCTTCAGGCTGACACTTTTTCTGGATGTGAATAGTGTTTTTTCTCATAAGTCTCTCGGGATTGTCCTGGATCATTGCATTGCTATTAGTATTATATTTGATTGTACCACAATGTTTCAGTTACTGTATATAATGTTCTCCTGGTTCTGATCATTTCACACAGGATCAGTTCATTCTAGTTCTTATAGAAATCAAGGAGTTTATCATTCCTTACAGCACAAAAGTATTCCATATCCATCATATACCTCAATTTGTTCATCCATTCCCTAATCAAAGGACAATCCCTCATTTTCCAATTTTTTTTGTCACCAAAAAAGAACAGCTATAAATATTTTTGTACAAACAGGTTCATCCCATTTTTAGAAAAGTAATATTCTAATAAGGCTGAGGAAACATTTCTTAGAACCCAAAATTGAACTATAGTCTATATTTTATTAACAATATGTACCTGAGAAAAGTTCATTTCCCCATTTTTTCTGCCTTTTTCATTTTTATTTTTAAGGACCGAGGCTACTCATGGTCCCGGGTCCTTTATGATGGGCTCAAGAGATCTGACCCTCTCTGGTTCTGAACTGGGTCAGTTCATGCCTTTTAGCTAACCTGGTATCTCTCAGGTTTATGAGAGCATCACCCAGTTAATGCTCTAGACAAAACTCTTAAATCTATAAGCAATACAACAAGATGTCTGCTTTGGTATAAAATATTTCCTTACTGGCAGCTTGAAATGAAGATCTGCTATTTTTTTTAAGACAGAGAAAGAAAATATTTCCAAAGTAAAATCTTCTCTCCTCTCTCCTGCATGTTTGCTAGAGAAACACTGGTCTTGGAGGTAGTGTTGCAGGCTGAAGGTATATAATGACAGGTGAGAACTGAAGCATCTCATGTGAAACTTTTGCTGTAGCAGCTGGCAAAAAGAGGTCATCAAAATAGTGTTTCTTCTCCTCTCTCAAATCTTCCTCTTATATTAACAAAGTTCATAAGATTAAAGGAATATGGACATCCCATAGCTGCCAGATTGTAGCTCTTCAGGTTTAATGGGCAGGGGAGTATATCAGTATCTATGAAAATTCACTGGATAGAAATAATCTCAAAGGATATTAACCAAGCAGTCCTTCCTTTCCCTAGCTTCCAGTTTCTCAAGTTGCTCAATCTATTTTTGGAATTTCTCTCCCCTGCATATCCTTACACAAATTTGTGCCAATTCCAGCTGCCCAACATTGTGATTTGCAGGCACTGAACCTATCTTAGAATCATCTGCTAACAATGGTTTCTGCGAAAAATATAGTTAAGAGATTCAGATGTACCACTTAGGTCTAGAATCCAAGAACTAGTGGGTGCATAAAGGTCATCTAATTCACCCCCTTAAAAAACCTTAATATTGTCTATAAAATCCTTAACAAGCTTGTCCTTTATAACTTCTAAGGTCAAGGAGCACCTTTTCTTCAGAAGCAGCCAATTTCAGAAATTTTCAACAACATACAATAATAGCAACTATTTGTTTAGCACCTTCCTTGTGCCAGGCACTGTGAACCAGGCACCATTCCATTTTCAACAACTTGAGATTATTGGAAATCTCTTCCTTGTATTTACCCAGAAAATTCCTTGCCATAGCTTCCTTCCATTAGTATTCATTCTACCCTCTAGAACTTCGTGCAATATAATTTAATTCTTCTTTGAGAAGGCAACCCGTCCAATGTTGGAGATAGATCATGTTTCCCATAAGTGTAAACAACCCCAGTTCCTTCAACTAATCTTCACTTGATATGATTTTGAGAGCCACAACACCCTGGTATTTACCATCTGTATTCAGTACAACATGTTAAGATACTTCCTAAAATGTGGTACCAAAGAACAATATTCTAAATTGGTATGGCCAAAGTACAATAACACTATTCTCTATCTTGTTCTGAACACAAAAATTCAATGTTAAATGACATTGTTTTTATGACTATTACACTGCATTATTCAATAATATTGACTTATTTTTCATTTTGCTTCTGCCTTCATCCATAACTTTTTTTTCATTTTATACTTTTCAATTTACTTTTTTTAACATAAGGACAGGACTTCATATTTTATAACTTATGTATTAAATTTGATATTATTGATTCAGCCTCTCATTTCAATCAGGTAAAGGATTTTGGGACTTTTAATTCTAGCAGTCCAAACCACACCATGAATGTTATCATCTAAGCCATCTAAAACAAAATATTCAATAGTTTAGGGCAGATAAAATGAGGGACTTTTTTTAAGGCCTCCCTGAAGGTCTACATCATTCTCTTAATTAAAGAATAAAATTTAGGTTAGATGTAAGGAAAAATATCTTACTAACAATTATAGATATTCAAAGGTAGGAACAGTAGACTCAATGGGCAGGAGGATTCCTCTCAATGAATGTCTTCAGGTAAATTAAAAAATGGTCACATCTTGAGAATGTTGAAAAATGAATTCTTTGTTAGTTATGACTTGAACAAGACAGTCTCAGGCATTCATTACAGTTCTGATATTCAGTTATTCTGTGTTATTTCCTTTATATGAACCTATCAATTATACATAGACAAAATTCCATTTTCTTTGGATTTGTGGCTATATATGCTATATGTGGAGAATTTTTTTTGCTTGTTTGTTTTTCTATTTTCTATTTTTATATTTATATATACTTTGGTAATAATATCAAAACCACCTCATTGCCATGAAGCAATTTCATATCCATTCTATAAATTTAAGTGGCAATAATACCAACTCTGGGTTCATTGTACAGCAGTTTTAAATCTGACTTCTAATGCTACTTGCGTGAGCTTGGGAAAATCACATAAAGTCTTTTGGCCTTAGTTTTCTCAACTCTTCAAAGAGACTAAATGATCTTCAAGTTGCTTTGTGAGATATGTAAGGTATTATTATTTTCCTTTTACAGATGACAAGACTACATATCAAAGTTATTTAACTAAGAGTACAAAGAAAGTTAAAGGTTAATCCATGAAACAATTCAAAGTTTGGTAGATGCAAGTCATCTAATCAATCTAATCAAATTCATCTACAAAAGTAATCTCCACTATAACTTATCTACATTTATTATCAATGTGACCCATTTACAAGTGAATTCCAGAGAGACCAGGTAATTTCATTAATGACACAGAAGTTATTGGTCAACCAAAGCATTAACTGCATGTCTTTTGACTTCCAGTCAAATTACATTTCTGTCATAGCACTATACCATACAAGCCATAAAAAATAAGGCTATTTTAAGAGTATGTGCGTTTAGAGTTTGATATGGCCCCCATACCCTGGAAATGCCTAGCACAAAGCAGATGTTTAGTAAATGCTCATTGACTGATTGACTGATTCCCAGAGTGGACTGGCTTAACTACTGAAGAGAAAAACTCAGTACGACTCTCATATTTTTAGTGATTAGAACTATAGTTTTAATATGTACTGCAAAATTAATTTTACTAATTAATTCATAATTATTCAACATGGAAATTGCAAAATAGAAATGTAAACTATTCAATAAATGTCTATTGAGTGCTTACTATACAGAAAGCGCTGAATAAACTTTGTAATTTTGGAAAAATTTAATTCCAAATAACATAAATAGCTTGTATTATAAGTTGTCTGTGGTGTTTTTATCATTGTATTTATACTCCTAAGGACATGGGGATGTGAATAGTACATTTGGTTGTTAATAAAATTAACAAATATATATATATGTAATTTATTGTTGGACAACCCAGCATAGTGGAAGAGACTTGAATTTAGAATAAAAAGACTGAGCTTTGTGAAAGTCTTGCAATTTACCATGTGCTTCTGGCCAAATCACTTAAATTTTTCTGAGCCTCAGTTCCTCACCTGTAAAATGGAGATAATAATGTCTAAATATATATCTCAGCAAGTTTCTAGTAGACTCAGGTGAGAGATGACTCATTTAAGTCACTTTACAAATTTTCAAGTGCTCTATAAGTCCCACCTATTGTCATAATGAATTTTATGTGTCTTATTTCATTAATTTCTCACAATAGTTCTGGAAAGTGATTATTAGTTTTTATTAATTTCATTTTATAGGACAAGAAACTATGAGGCAATAAGAATTTAAAAGTTTTCCTTTTGCGAAGATAATAGTAAGTAGTGGAACCAGAATTCCAAATCTAATATCTTTTCCAGTATATATTAGTAGTTATGGAGGAAAGGACAGAAATGCAAAGAGAGTTTAAGAAGTATTTAGGCACTCGAAGCTGTGAGTGGTATGATGTTTAGCCCATGATCTAGTTTTACCTATTTTAAGAAATTTGTTGTACATGCCCCTTAGGTTTTTGTTGTTGTTTTTTGTTTGCTTGTTTGTTTTGTTGATACATTAAACTGAACTACAGGCTTGGAAGATGAGAGTCAGAAGTATGGCTCTGAAGTGATCTTTTCTAACCCCTTCATTTTACAGATGCAGAAACTATGATTGGGGGGGGGAATAAGTAAACACAGGTAGGAAATTGAATCCAAGACCTATGAAACATCTACATGTTCTCCTTCTCTTGATAGCATCAGGATATATGTGATCATGTAGCAGACTGAGCTTTTAGCAGGGCAGAGAGAAATTCTGACTCCTCCATCACCACCAACCCCATTTGCCACTAAACTATTGCCTTTGTTTCTTTGACCAGTATTTCATTAGTTTTATTAAAAGTGAATAAATCAGCATGCCATTAGTCATTTAGTATTCTTGACATGTCAAAGAGAAGCCCAATCCTGACTCTGAATCTTTGCCCGGCTATACCATAGGTAAATCACTTAACTCATTTGAATGTCATGAATCTGTGGATTAGGGAATAATCTCTAAATGAAGCAGAGCACAATCTATACATTCCTGTGCATCCGATGGAACACTTGTCCATGTCCTTCCATACATTCCCAAGAAATGATCACCTGAGGGGGCAGCTGGGTAGCACAGTGGATTGAGAACCAGTCCTAAAGACGGGAGGTCCTAGGTTCAAATCTGGCTTCAGCCACTTCCCAGCTGTGTGACCCTGGGCAAGTCACTTGACCCCCATTGCCTAGCCCTTACCACTCTTCTGCCTTGGAGCCAATACACAGTATTGACTCCAAGACGGAAGGTAAGGGTTTAAAAAAAAAAAAAGAAATGATCACCTGATATGCTGGAGAAATTTCTTCTGACATCACAAGTGTTCCAAAAGAGCGCCATGACTGTTCACCTGTCATTTCTCATTATTGTTACATGACTGGCTCATCGTCCCTTTCAATCATAAAATTCTATGAGGTTATATTTTAGTGTTATTCATCTTTAAAATGATAGTAATGCTGGCATTATGAACATCACAGTGAAGAAGATATTTTAATCTTCTGTGATTCAAGAGAATCATAAGATTGGAGTTACTATAACCCTTCACTGGTGTAGATGGCAATCCAGTAGGAGTCATGATATCCAAAAAATGCATTATCTAGTAACCAAACTATTGGGGACGAACCTTTGAATGGATTTTTTTTTTACATTTACCCTCAACAGAGACAAAGAATCCACTTCAGGACTTGTGACTGAAAAAGTTTGAGCTTAGTAAGATCTATGAGACATTGTGTCCTGATAGTATGGCCTAAAAGGACCTAATGAATGAAATGCTTGTCATCATGAAATGTTGTGTAAATGTGAACTATTATTATAATTAAGCATCTGCTGAAGCCTTCCTGTTATGACTCAGCATGGCATAGAGGTAATCCCAGCTAGATTCCTAAAGGCTATGCTAAGGGATCACAAGCTGTGGCAAGAGTTATGAAGCTATAAAGGTTTTTAGTATAAAGCTACAAAAAGACCATATGTCTCTTGCCTCTGAATTTGCCCAACTTAATTTAGAGGTTCAAGGATTTGAAACACTTCTGGTGTTGTGGATGCTTTTAACAATCTGGTGCAATCCACGGACTCTTCAGAATATTAAATGCATAAAATTAAATACAGAGGAAACCAATTACATTAAATAGTTAATAACATATATTTTTTAAAAGTTCATGGACTCCAAGTTAAAAAAAAAAAACATGTTTTAGGCAGGCTCAATACCAATGGACTAGTCACAAAGTAAGAATTTTTTTAAAAAAATTTTGTCCATTGTAGTAGGGAAGATTTTCTAATAAATTGTAAATGGAATCCAAATTATGCTGGCAGAAAAATACCCATACCCCATAAAATCTAGGATTCCTGAATAAGTATCACTATGATTATGGTTTTCTTTTAATAGATTATTTTTATTTGGGCTAAGGAAGTTCAAATAAATTTAATTCATTTTGAATAAGTTCAACAAACATTTATTAAGTCATTACTATTAAGTCCTTCCTATGTATGCCAAAGATAGTTAAATAGAATGGTTAGTGTACTAACCTCTTAATCAAGAAGATCTAGATTCACATCCTGCCTCTGACAGATCCTGTGTCCCTGAGCAAGTCAATTCACTTATTTAATACTATAGGCAGCTTTCTAAGACTTTAAGTCCCATAGAAGATACCAATATTTTCTGGTAGGGAATGCCTCAATAAAGGAAATTCTTTTTGTTGTTCTCTATATACTAAGGAAGTGAAAGGTTCAGGAATAAAGCAAAAAGTCTATGCAAAGCATTGTCTCCCTTTTTTCACTAAATAAAATAATATAGACTGCATTTAGGTGAATATATAAGATGGCAGAATTCTTCCCTATCCCCAATTTAACATCATTTTCCACATTTTGGGGGATGGCTGTGTTCTCAGGTCAGACCCCTGTCAGTCAGTCTGCCATCCTATAGTCAGGATTACTGGACAACATTTTCATTTCTAGGAGGGCTAATAGGTAAGCTGTTATAACTTCCCTTGCAGTTTTCCATGTTAACCTGGTGTAGAATAAACACAGTACTCATCCTTCATCCACTTTTCAGCCCTGACATATACCTTAGCACCATTATCTTGCATTAACCCAAGAAGAAAGCACTTGAAATCCCCTTTTAATAAAAAGCCAGGCACATTTACAGTTGTAGGCTGCCGAGGAACCTTAAATCCGAAATCCATAGAGGTCTGGGAGCTTCTCCATGTGCTTTACAATCTCCTACAGCTTTCAGTAGAGTATCCATACACCAGGCTTACTCAATTTTTTTTCCAGTCTGACTGATTATGCTCTAATACTTAGTTAAAAAAAAAGAAAAACATGCAATGCCCCATTACTTGAAATATGATTCACTGACATGATTAAATACAACCAGCTAGTTGGAAAAGACAGATTTTTCACAAAAATAGGAGGAAAAAAGAGGCAGCATCGCTACTTAAAGGATGGAAGTCAGACATTTCAGACAGTCCTCACTCTCTTACCCTGAAAAATCAGCAGTGCTGCTTTGAAAACCTGTTACTTGAAGCAAATCACCCTTAATCAGTCCCTTTCTATCCTGTCACATGATTAATTCCAGGCTGCTCTTCTTCTGATAAGAATAAATTGGGGAGGGGGGGAAGGGAAATTCTTAATATCTGTTAGTTGCAACTGTAATTTCTGGAACAGAATTACTAACTATCTATAGATTCTCATCAGAGACACCACCAAATTCAAAATTATAGGACAATATTTTTTCCCTTAATTGGATAGCTTCACTTTTCCTCTGTCAATGGAGTTTGTAATGTTGGAGGCAGAGAAAGAGCAGTCAGTCAAGTATCTGATAAGTATCCCAGAGTGGGCAGTACTATACATAGAAGTGGAAATGGGGATAGACTTGCTGCCAGCTTCTCAATTTTCTAGTAGAAGCTATAAGTAGTGGCAATATTTTTTAGTGGTATTTGACTGAGCTTCTTTTAAGGTGACAGGCTACTTATTTTGCCTCCTTCATACACTGCACTGGACTAGTGAAAATTTTCTAATTTGATACCTTTTCTCCTACACAAAATCCCAAAACAAAACAGCAAAATAATGTAATGATGTTAGGTAGGCTAATGGATTCTTGATTCATTGTTATTATTTTAATTTATAAGAAATTATATCCCCTTTTGACTTCATGAAACTCAATTCATCATCACAATTCAGAGTTGTAATAAAATGTTTTAGTCTTTCTCTCTTTGAAAGTTGTTTGCAAGACGTTGTTAGGTGTCTGTAATCCTGGAGAAGGCTGAGACTGGTGGATCTCTATAGCTTGGGAGTTATGAGTTTCAGTGGACAAAGCAGATGAGGTGTTAGCACTAAGATAAGAATTAATATGTTGAGCCTATCAGGAGTGATGGCCTACTTTTTCTGCCTAGTACTCAGGGAGTAGATTATCATAAATAGGACATAAGCATGTCAAAGTTGGTGTATTATTCAGAGAGAGATGGGGCCCAGAAGTAGGCATTTGTATTACCATCCTGGAGGAAGGAAGGAAGGAAGGCAGGGAGAAAGGGAGAAAGGGAAGGAGGCAGCAAAAGAGGGAGAAAGAAGGAAGGAAGGAAGGAAGGAAGGAAGGAAGGAAGGAAGGAAGGAAGGAAGGAAGGAAGGAAGGAAGGTAGGAAGGTAGGAAGGAAGGTAGGAAGGAAGGAAGGAAGAAGGCAGGGAGGGAAAGGAAAAGAGGGAGAAAGAAAAAAAAGCATTGTTCTTTAATTATAAATAAATCCTAGGGTTAAAAATACAATGAAGCAACTATAAAAAAGGATGATTTTTCTCTCTTAAAGTGGAAGCTCCCCCTGGAGCCAAGGAATGAGTGCATTTTAGTGGATCTTTTGTTATTATAAAGCAACTAAGATTAATTCAACTCTTCAATCTCTAAAGACAATGTTTTACAGTGAACCTGGAGCTGACTTCCTTCTTGTCCAGGGCTAGAGGAGATGAAAAGCAGAAGGCTCCCATTTCAGCACCAGTTTTTCCTCTCTTCCTCTATGACCTATGTAAATCACTTAGCAAGACTCACAGTGGTAAAGTGGCATGCCCAAAGTCATACAGAAACCTAGAAACACAATGGGAAGTAGAACCCAGAACCCTGACACTAATCTAATGGATTTTCCACAATAAACTGCCTACTCACAGTTAATTCCGGATTATGTATCAACATGTTTTATTTCAGTCAAAAATTGGATTTTTTTTGATTAATATATTTGTAAAATAATGTCATTAAAATTTAGAAAGAAAATGGTTATATAGTCTATTCAGATCCCTTTAACATGAGACACAAAACAAAGATGTCTGGAAAGGTCCTAGGAGAAATATGCTTCTGGATTTATAAGGGCATTCAATAAAATAAAATAATAGCAACCATTTATTTAAGCTTTATAAAGCACTTTGCATATATTATCTTATTTGATCACACAACTCCGTGAAGTGGGTGAAATTATTCTTATTTTACAGATGAGAAAAATGAAACAGAACATGTACCTCCTTCCACCCCCCTCTTAGACAAAGTTGGAGACCAAGGATGAAGAACATTGTATTGTATGGTATGGTAGGTTTGGTATTGGTTCCATTGCTGAATTGCCTTCTCTCTTCCTTATTTTTTGTTAAAAGAAATAATTTCTCTGTGGAAGGGAGAGGAAGAGACACATTAAGAAATGAGGGCAATGTAAGAATTCTATCTATCTATCTATCTATCTATCTATCTATCTATCTATCTATCTATCTATCATCTATCTATCTATCTATCTATCTATCTATCATCTATCTATCAGTTATATAAAATGCAGAAAGACACCTTGAGTTGTATTTACATTTTTTTTCATTCCTTAAGTACATAATGCAGTACCCTTTATATAATGGCACTGAAAAAAATATTTGCTCATTTAAATGGGTGGGATTCCCAAAATAGAGGCATATATCATTGCTGAGAAATAGAAGAGGAAAATAATAAAAATTTAGGAACTTTTTTATGCTCAATTATGCATCTCTCATTTCTTTAGCTTTAGGTTCCCTTTACCTCAAACCCTCCATTCCTGTTTCCTTTTCTTTTGTGGACATAGGATCTACTCAAAAACTTATCATTTGTGAGATATAAATTTTCTCCTAATAGCCTCCAAATATTGGTATTGCTGGAGACGGATGAGGAATAGGCATTAAGAGAAAGAGCATAGCCTAATCTTCCTGTTATGACTCTCTTCAAAGCCCATGAGGTTGTAGATTCCAGGATTAACTCACATTTAATCAGTTCACCTGACTTATTCAACCCACCATCCCAATTAACTCCATTTACTTGTTCCTGCTACACAAACCACATCTTCCTAATCTCCTGCTCCCTCCCAGATGACAAATTAGCTCTCATTTATCCTGCAGATACCCTTCTCATTTTTGTACAGATATCTGTTCTCTACCTTTACTCAATCTCTAACTTCAATGCTCTCATTCCAAATTCTCTTGATCACCACGACCAATCACTACATCCTTTGCAAGCACCAGTGAGGATCATGGGTAAGACGGGAGATGTCTTGAATTAGCTGTAGTCATATCTGGCAGCTGTGAGCAAGTATGGACTCCACAGCTTTGGGCAAATAGTTGTTCCTTCGTTGGTAGCATGCAGGACTCCAATAAAAAGGAAGAAAGTGATTGGGAAATAAATTATAATGTTAAAAGGCTGACCTCTGGGAGCAGGAGGTGGAATCAAGATGGCGGAGCACAGGCAGCAATCGGCTGAAATCTTCCAATATCCTCCTCCAAACCACTTTTTAAAAATAACGCCTCAGCTCAAATTTTGAAGTGGCAGAACCCACAAAAGGTCAGAGATGGCATTTTTTTCCTAGTAGGAAAAGGTCTGCCCCACTAGGGTGGCGATTGGCCTGAAGTGAAATGCTGGTCCCAGGAACAGCAAGACCACCAATCACATCAGCCTGCTTCCAGGAAAGTGACCGTAGCAGTAGCGGCAGCTTTGTGAGTCCTCAGCCCGCAGACCATAAAGGGGTAGATAACTGGTCTGAGAGAGGTTACAAGGATTCCTTTGCTGGCATTAAGTACAAGAATCTGTTGCACTGTCTTTTTTTCGGTTTAGGATCCCTTTTCCAGGGTGAAAGAAGAATATCGGTGCTTTCAATCATAGGGGTGCATTTTTGACAAATGAATATTAAAAATAATAAATTAAAACAACTATCTTCAAGGTCCCGTGGTCTGTCAATATCATTAATTATTAATGTAATCTCTTAAATTAGATGAATGATAATACATTACTTTCTATAATGCTTTAAGCATTACAAAGTACTTGCTTCACACTACATTTACATGAAGTTTTCAGTTGAGGCTAAGATCATCCGTATTATCTCTGTGAAAAGATAAAATTAATATGACTCCTGATTTTACAATGTAATTGATTTTATGCTGTATTGATTTTTATAACTGAGTGAGCATCTGCCTGAACTCACCCCCTTCAGAAATGCAGTTTTCCCCTCAAATTAATATAAAGATGTGGTGGAAAGGGATTATTGTTATCTCTCATGTCCTTAGCCTTTGGGACATCTGTTTGTTTTGTGACCAGCTTAACCTGGTACCACCTCCCAAAAGATGTGGAGTTTGTCCTTCTCAGACAGTGTGAAATCAGGGGATGTTTAACATCCCTCAAAAAGCTGGCAAACCTGCTGTTCCTAGTCCTCTAGAAAAGATTACAAGAGCTAGATGTATCCTATGAAATGGTTCACATTCCTTAATTGCCAGAGGAGGGCAAGATTAGCTACACCTGAATGCCAGGTCACTTTTCCTAGCATAACAATTGAATGTTTCCAAAACTGCCCAGAACCCTTCCTTTCTTGGGCATCAGTAATGGGTACCTCCCCCTCCCCACACATTTCTAACTGGGATTGTTGGCCTTACTGAGGTGACCAGTTTGATCTGCTAAATTAAGTTATACACCACACTGTTGATGCTCAAATTACGTACCTCAGCTTACAATTACTGAATATATTAATGATATCTCTATTTTACAGATAAAGAAACCAATTTCCCTAGAATATCAGTGATTTGTCCAGGCTTAAACAGATAGTGAATACCTGATTTGAATTCTCCTCTTTGTTTAGTGAAGTTATTCACAGCAGATTACTTCTGGTTCTAGTGAATCCTGGTATTTGGCAAAGATAGGATTTTAACAACAATAGGAAGAAAGAAAAGACAAGCACACCCTTTAGTTGATTAATATTTAACTCCCTTTTTTGCCAACATCGTTTGTATTAGATCATAGAATATATAGATAAATATAAATAAATTATATATGTGTATATATTTTTAAAGTATAACCTGATTTAACTGAATAGAACTGCTTTTGATTTTAGTGCTTTTGGAAGTGAATGGAGAATGTTTTTAAAGATGTGATAAGTACGCAGGATTTAAAGAGGATTCCATTTATATTGCTAAATTTCTATATTGCTTAGGTCACATGCTTTATCATATAAAAGAAAAATTTGAAAATTGTGTGGCAGAAAATTAGTGAAATAAGATGAGCTAAATTCATAAGAAAATGTAAAAAAAACCCAAAAAACTGATTATCAGTTATGAAATTGTTTAAAAATGCATGTGCAATATTTTTGTCATAAGCTTATATAAAATAAAAGGTTGTGAGTATATGAGGGCAGGGTTTTTCTCACTTATTCTTATTCTCATGGTTCCTAAATTCTAACTAGAAAACCTGGGAGCATGTATATGAAAGTCTTCACTGTTACGGTTAATTGAGAAAGAAAGTAAAAAAAAAAATCACTCTTTAATGAGTTATCAACTAGTTCCCAAGTCAATGTAAGTATCATTGATCAATACCTAGAAAAGATGTAAGGGCCGTCCATTCCAATCACTCATTTCACAGATTTTAGAAAACTGAGGCCTCAAGAAATCAAGTGTCTTGTCCAGGGTCACAAAGGACATACCTCAGATGAGATTTGAGCCCTAGTCTTCCAGCTTCAGAGTTAGTACTCTTTCTGCTATATCACCCTGCCTTCTTACAACACCCTTCCTTCACTTTCCTCGGTTACTATCTGGTTTGAGAGAGTTCTTCCATAAAAGGTTTCCTCCCCAACAGGTTAAATCTTTACCTAAACTTCCCAGGCAATAAAGAAGGCAAGAAAGCTGGGAGGCAGGACATTCTTTTTCTCCACCTTTCTAGTTTATCTCATACTGCTTCCAACTTTATAACAGTCAGTTTAATCCAACAGTTTCTCCGGAAGAGATACATTTGAGTCTCAAATATAACCCCATCTTTCTGTTGTCACTTTCACTTGCAAAATAAGGGGCAAACCACCTGCTCTTCTGTCTCAGTCCAAGTAGCCACCATTATTCCATTGGGAGTTCTTTCTTTCTTATACCAGTTGCAGCAACTCAACTCTTCCCATATGCCTACACTTTGATATATGAATCATAGATTTATACTCAGATTTTCTTGTTATTTATTCCTTTTACTTTTTAAAAAATGTCAGTATAGAATTTAATCATAGCATTCTAATTAAAGTAAAAATGAATCCTTTCTAATGTGCTTTTAAAATTATCACATATTCTGTATTTCAATAACAACTCCAGGTTTTTTTTTTCACCTTTAATTTTTTTCCTTGGTACCAGTATTTCAGGTGTAGCTTTTCAATATGCAAGCCTGACTTACCCATGTTAGCCAGTATAACTCATTCTGTGATTCCCCTTTGTGGGTTCCTGAGGCTCTTCTGAATTGCAAAGATACAACCACAAGGAGGAAGAAAATCCCCCACCTGAAAAACTTGGGTTCCAAGAACTGTAAAATATTGAATTGTAATTCAATGGTTTCTATAAGGGTTTAATGGAATTTCAAGGCTTGCATTTCTCTTCTGCTCCCCTTACTGGCTGCTTGCCTGAAATGGGTGAAGAGTGTTCACACTGAGGATTTTAGTACACAGAAGGATTTATTATTATTTTGATATTTCACATAAGAAAACTTTGATTTACTGGACTTGGAAAGCAGAAATGTCAAAACAGGCATATTTTAGCCTGACGGTTTTGTTCATTAAAGTGGCATTTAGTTTTTAACCAAGTGGAGAAAGGTAAATGGGCTGCTTAAGGAATAATGTGTCATCTTTTCAAAGTGGCAAGTGTGTAAAATGTTTTCCCTGCAAAGTACTCCTATTGATTTATAAAACACATGGAAGGATACGAAATCCATTAAAAAAACTGGGATGCCAGTGCTAAATAATAGTAAGACAACTATGAATAATAAAAATAAATGCTGTTTAGAAGAGAACAATGCCAGTGAGGGTTTGGGCTGTCACCAGTATCCCAAAGTAATCTTACACCTCTTTCCCATGAAGTTAAAAGAGTGATTTCAGTAGCATATTTTCCCCACTCTCAACTAGTCAACCTTTCTCTACTTTGGCCCTATATTCTTAAAATTCAATATATTTCAATATGGAGCACTTACTATGTGTGTGGTACTATGAATATAGGGGCAATACAAGGGTTTGTTCCTGCAACTCTTACTTATGGGTCTACCCTCTATTGAAAACTTTGAAAACATTTAATAGCTGAATTAGAAGTGGTTAATAATATTATTAGAGAAGGAAAGTTGCATAATAATATGCTAAGGGACAATACCTGCAAAGTTTTTATAAGAAAAAGAACAACCTTTAATTTGAGACCTGACAATTTTGGAATACTAAGATATGGACAAAAGAAATATTCATTTGTTGAGTAAATTATGGTGTAATGAGTAAAAGGAGCAGCCAGAGGATTTGGAAGCAGATTTCTATTTGATTTCTGCCCTTGCTATTTACTGTCTTTGTGACTTTTGACAGGGAAATTTATTTTGAATTTGGTTTTTTATCTCTAGTATGAGATGCTGATTAATACCTTCTAGCAATGAATGCTGAATCCTGTTTAATGAACTTATTTTAATATCACTAATTTATATCCATGATATAATAATCTGGATGGAAATCGAGATCATCTTTAATAATTCAGATAACATAAAATACCACTGTTCTGTTTGAAATAAATCCATGATAACATATTTTAAAGGGCAGTCTATTTACTTTGGAGTATTTCCTTTAAAAATATGAGATATTTTGTTTCTAATAAATGTCTCCCATATATTTTTCTGAGATATACTATTATAACTAAACTTGGTTTTACCTTCATATTGACCTTTTCAGATAGAATAAGGAAAAGATTCTACTTTTTCAGAAGCAATATATACAAGTAAAAAGATTATTGAATTTTTAATCAAATGAGAGCAGGGTTCAAATCCTGGCTATTTCTCTTATTACTTGTCTTACCTTAGATAAACCACAACCTCTTGGGCCATATTTATTTTTTAAATAACAATAACAGTGCTAATAACAATTATTATTATTTAAGTGATTTGTCCCATGATTAATTCACTTCACACAAATTTAATTAATTTTATTCTGATCCCCAAATCCCTTTTAAAATATAGATTTTTTTTGTTTTATGAACTGAAAAGGATACATTTAATATTTCTGGTTTTCTGCATTGAACTATAGGTTTTTTTGCCTTGATATACTATTAATGTTTGTAAAAAGTACCATTTGCTTTTGAGAAAAAGTATATTTCTATCCCCACATATCTATCATATGTAGTTCTCTCAATATAGCTATTATATCTTTTTGATTTAGGATTTATTTATTTATTGTTAGATATATCTATTTCTGAGAGAAGTTTTAAATGCCCCACTATTATAGGTTTTTTTAAAAATATCATTTCTAACGCTATTGCTTTAGTCTTTCTTTCAAATATATGGATACTATAGTCTTTGGTTCATAATTGTTTAGTACTTATAAAGCCTCATTATGGTACTTTTAAATATAATATATTGCATCATTTCTCTTTTAATTATATCTATTTCTGCTTTAAATTTGTCTAAAATCATTATTATGACCCTTGCTATTTTTTTTTGTCAGCTAAAGCATAATATATTCTACTCCTCAATATTTTATTCAGTGTATATCATTCATTTTTAAATGTGTTTCTTGTAAACATCATATATTGGGTTTAAATTTTAATCCATTGTGTAATGTTTCCATTTTTAATCCATTCTGCTATCAGTTTCCATTTTGTGGGTGAATTCATCCCATTCACATTTAAATTTATAATTATTACTTGTGGATTTCACTCCATTCTATTTTTTTCATTATTTTTCTTTGTCTTTCTTTTTATTTTATTCTTTTTCAGAAATCTAATTTTCCTGTAACTGCTACTTTACTAATTCCCACTGCTTCTTTGATCCCTTCCATATTTTCTTCCTCCATCCTTTTAAGGTTCCTTTCCTTTTCTCTTTTGCTTACCTTAGTAGTCCCTAATCTATTTACCCTTCTATATATTCCTCCCTAATCCTTCTCTTACCCTTTTATTTGTTAATATTAATGACCTCTGTAATTCCCTCCCATCTTGTCCTCTTACTCTCTTTGTTCTAAACCTAAATGTCCCTCTACAATTCCCTCTTTTAATCTTTATCTCTCTCCCTTTTTTCTCCTTATGAGTTAAGAAAAAAATTTACTCTTCTATATTCATGCTTTATCTCCTCTTTTACCCTGATCTAATGAAAATAATGTACTAATATTACCACCCTCCATTCTCTAGAACATTCTGTTCTAATTTATGCCTCTCTATCCAATTTTATTTTATTTTTAATTCATTCTATTATATTCAATTTGACTTCAAAGCTTCTATTTATTAATATAAATGCTCCTTCAAACTAAACAACTAATGATATTCTTAAATTTTCAACATACCCTTTTCCCATATTAGAATTAAGTATTTTCATTTTTAAATCCTTTATAATTAGTCTTTTATATTATCATCTTATGTTTCTTATCATTCTTGTATATCAAATTTTTCATTCAGTATTTATCTTTTCTCTGAGAACATTTGAAAGTGAAGCTGTCATTAGTTCCCCCTCTAATCTTCCCTTTGTTTTATTTTAACATTTCTCTTCTTTTCAGCATGAAATTTATATCCAAGCCTTCCAGAAACTTAGTGAATTTAAAACAATAAAGGATAAGTTATCTGTGGCCAAGTATTTATCATTTGGTCTGGATGATCACAAAGATGTGGTAACTCTTCTAAAGGAAGAGCTTCAGGAATTCTAAAAGCAGGTCCATGATCAGAATTTGGTCTGATATTTCTTGGACAAGACACTGACTTCATGGTTGTGGATTCATATGTTGGCAACTCATCATCTGGCCTTACATGAAGACAAATTTGACTTTGTAGGGATCATCTCTACTCAATTATCCCTAAAGAAGATCATTGAAAAGTGAGTGGACTTTTCCAGGAGGCTGTGTAAAAACAAATATGGGAATGACTCTTGAGTTCAAACCCATGGTCATTTGGCTGCCTGATTCCTCTTCATCCTAATGCTTCCAAAGCTGTTGAAAAATGCCATGAAAGTTATGAAGGAAAGACATCTAGATTCTCTGTACAATGTCCTGGATGCTGTCATCAGTATTGTAAATAATGACATCAGCCTCATAATCAGAATTCCAGATTGGGGTGAGAGCATCATCTACCGCCACTTGGAGAAATAATGGAATACCACTTCACCATGGCCTTGACCAGCAACCAGGGCCCTTGAATTTTGGTCAACTGGATACAAACAGCAATGGCCAATCAGAACCTATGCAAAGATTTGGTTGGGGGCTGCCTATAACCCTGGCTTCTGCAGTATACCTCAATGGCTTACTTTGACTCAGTCTTTGCAAGGGAATGTCACAGATATCTATTTATGACTTCATCACCTTGATGGCAAGGAAGAAAGCTCCTGAATCTGACTCATCTATTCCAGCCTTTTCCAGACTTTCACCCCGAGACTTGCCAGGGGAAGCCCCCTGCTTCTTTTCCTTCTTTCTCACCACAATACTGTCCTTCCTTATCTTATTTGTATGTCTCGAAGCTTGGTCTGAAATATTAGGAAACAAGAGCTTACCTCAAGCCCATAGCTCTGCCTGGGGTCTCTGAACATTTTTTTTCTCTTTATTGTATGTTGGTCTATGGGGAATCAGGTCCCTTAAGCACATGAGTCTAGGGTTGGTAAATCAGAATTTTCATCCATCAATTACTGCAGTCCTTCTTTTCATACCATTTTTCCCTCTTCCAATCTATTCTGCCTCAGACTTATTGGCTCAGAGCTGGAGATTATGGGTAGAAGGAGCATTCGTGAGCCCCACTAGCCTCCTGCATCAAATATGTTTCTGGGAAAGTGAATTTGGGGATTCATGAGCCCTTGTTGCTCTTCCAATCTACTGCTGTGTTTGCAGTATTAAAGGGTACATTTTGAAAGATCCCTTCCCCAAAGAATATTTCAGTCTTTTATTTCTTTCAATGACCATTTCTTTCTTGTTTGAAGCATATTATTTAACCTCTTTTACTGAGCATATTTTTCAGGTAGTCCATGAAATCTTGTGTTGTATTTTCTCAATATGTTGTACAAGTCAATTGTTTTGGAAATGTTTCCCACCTTCCATTTGTAAATTTAGTTTGATTATCTTTTGTTCTCTTAAGAATTTATCAGCTTCCTCTAGCTCAATTTAATTTTTAATGGATTATTTTGGGTGGGGTTGGTTGCATTTCTTCTTTCTAATTGGTTGATCTTTCTTTCATAATTTTCTATATATTCTTGCTTATTTTCTCAGTTCTTCCTCAACCCCTCTCATTTGGTTTTTAGAGACTTTTTAAAGCTCTTCTGAAACTCTTCTTGGGTTTGTGTTAATTTTACATTTTCCTTCAGAGTTTTAGAAGTGAATGCTTTAATTCCACTGTCTTCAGAATTTGTACACTGATATTCCTTTTAAAAAAACAATATTTTTAAAATTTTCTTAATTTTCTTCTTTTGGAGAGTCTATGTTTTATTTCTCAACATTATTAATACTGAAATATGTTTTGTGTCTTACATAAAATATATAAAATTACTTGCCATCTCAAGGAGTGGGGAGGGAAAGGAAGAAGAGAAAAAAAAATTGGAACTCAAATTAAAACATGTTAAAGATTGTTTTTACATTCAATGAGGAAAAAATAAAATATTAAAATTTAAAAAATATATATTATGTATTCTACACTATTCTAAGTTCTCAGGATGCAAAGAGAAAATAAAATAAACAACCCCTGTGAAACCTCCCTTATCTCCACTAAAAAAACAGACAATTGAGATACTGATACAGTGCTGGTGTAGCTGAGAATGGATACCCTATTCTGGAGAGCTATATGAAACAATGCTCAAAGGGCCATTAACCTGTGCATACCCTTTGATGCCCCGACAATACTATACAAGGGCTGAATCCTAAAGATATGAAAAATAGGGGAAAAGAACCTCCCTGTACAAAAGTATTTATAGCAAGATTTTTTTTTGTCTGTGTTTGTGATGGCAAAGAAATGGAAACTGAAGAGATGTTCAGCAACTGGGGAATGTTGAACAAGTTGTAGTATAAACTTATAAAGAAATACTATTATGTCATTAGTAATGACAAAGGATCACACACAGACACACACAATGCCTGGAAAGACTTATATGAATTGATGCAAGATGAAGCAAGCAGAAGCAGGAGAAGTCTGTATAGAGTAGCAACACTAATGTATGATGATCACTGTGAATGGCTTAACAACAGGATGTGGATCCAAGATACTCATGACAAAAAAGAGCTCTCTCACCATAGGAGGAACAAAGTCAGTGTTTGAATGGAAATTGAAATGTACCAAAATTACTTCATTCCCCCCCCTCCCCCCATGAATTTTAGTCTAGTGAAAGCAATATGTATCTTTCATAACATGAAGAACATGAAAATATGCATTATAAGTTAATATATGCACAATTTATATTACCTGCCTTCTTGGGGAGAATTGAGGAGAGAGAGCATGTAAATTGCCAAATATTAGCAAATGACTATTAAGAAATTATATTGACATGTTATCCGGAAAAAAAATTATGAAAACAATGAAGAAACACTTTCTGTCTTGCTATAGTTTCTAATTTAGCTTAGGGTGGAGGGGTGGAGGGTTGCAATCAGTAAAGAGATGCATATTCAGGATTTTCTGAGGAAAGAACACTAAAACCTAGGATATATTAGGGAACATTTATATTAATTGAGCACTTTTAAAAATTAGTGCTTGATAATAAAAAGATGAGAATCAGAATTTTAAATTAAAAAAAGGAAGGACCTTGGTGACTATTGTGCATTTTGGAATGGCTCTAAACCCTGGGAGACTACATCTCCCAGGGCTGTCTACTTCAGCTTCCTCAGACACCTCCCACTTCCTCTGTGGGAGGTGTCTGAGAAGATATAAAAGAAGAAAGAAGTGCAGGTTTGGGGGCCCTTTTCCCTGAGAAGAGCCTTTTGCCCCGGACAGCCTTTTGCCCCTGATTGCCCTTTTCCCACAGAGTGACTTTTCCAGAGAAAGAGCCTTTGGTCCCAGCATAGGGGCCGGAATTCAGCTTTTCTCTAGCTTTCCCCTACTTTTCTTTTCTAGCCGAAATAAACCTATCTAAAAATCCCTGAAGTCTGACTTGATTTAATTTAATTAACAAGCCTGGTTATAGTTAAGAAAACCTGGTCAATTTCCGGGGTGACCCAGCTACCTTCCTTCCCATCCTTTCCCTACCTTTCTCTCCATTTTCCCTTCCACACTATGCAATCTAACTGATGCCCTGAAGGACCACTAAAGCACATATAACTGACAACTGGTGACCCAATCTCTGCTGGATAAAACCTTCAATGAAAGGGAACCATCAGGTCTCAAAACATGACATTCTACTTTTAGATTTTTCTAATTCTTAGTGGGAATTTCTTTTTAGTTTCACTTCCTTTTCTTCCTATCAAGTTTAAATTTTCTCTTTTGAAACTTACTCCTGTCCAAGCAGAACAAATCAAATCCCTCCTCCACTTGACAGCCCTTCAGACCACTTAGAGACAGCTGTCCTGTGCCCTCCGAGCCTTCTCTTCTCTAGCCTAAATATCTTTTCTTTTTGTTTTGTTCAAATTTTCTCCTATGACATTTACTCTAGGCATGTCTCCAAAACAATTAGAATTATGTATTTGGGGTGAAAATGCACTTGATATTGGAACAGTAGGAAATAGTATGGCTAGGCGGCTTAGTTGATAAAGTGCCAGGTCTAGAGTCAAGTACACTAATTTTCCAGGGTTCAAAACTGGCCTCAGACATTACCTCAGTTTCCTCATTTGTAAAATGAACCAGAGAAGGAAATAGTAAATTCTTCTAATATTTTTTTGCCAAGAAAACCCCAAATGAAGTAGGAAGAACTAGAGATGACTCAAATGGCTGAGCAACAATGAATTCACATTGCCTTTGTTTACCTTACTTTGTTTATTTTTTTTTCGTCATATATCTGTCAAGGTAACCAGCATGATTTGATGTTAAAAGTAGTATTTTTTAGTCAGGAATACCTCCTTTGCTACTACATGGGTGACCTTGGATGAAATAACTTAACCTCTCTGAGATTAAGCAAACTCTAAGATGACAAGTAACAGACAGTTGTAGTTGAGAGCGAAATCTCATGTCTCTGATGTAATGATGTCCATGGATAGTGTGGAGATTAAGTCATACAAATGCAATTTTTAGTAATATAAAATTAAAATTTGTATTATTAGGATAGTATGCTTTAGTAGAAAGAATAGTTCTAGATTTGTACTGAGATATCTTTGGAATGAGTTCCTACTATGCCAGTTACTTCAGTGGTATGACCTGTGGCAAGTGTTCTGAGCCAGATACGTGCTAGTCCTAAAGTGATAGGGCAGAATTGCGTGTCACATAGAGTCAATGAAGCAGATAGTGAAATTTAAATCTATTTATGTATGTCTATAGACACATATATACAGTTTATTATTATTATTATTATTATTTTACTGGGTAATAAAATCAAGGATAGAAACACTTAATAAGGATATGCATTAATAAACAGAGTTCTAGGTTCCTCATTTGTAAGAGCTTTTCTGGATTGGTAACTAATGCAATCATCACTGAACAAAGTCGATCTGGTGTGAAGAGATATTTTATTCTGCTTCATAGCTCTAATTTATACTGGATTTCTCAGTTTCCAAAAGATAGGTTTTATAATTTTAGCCAATCACTTAAAGAACACACATGCATATATGTTAATATGTATATGTTCATAAAATATATACAAATAAAACATGTGTGTGCATGCCAACAGATATTTGTATGCATTCATTTATGCATGTGCATTTGCATATGTAAATAAACACATGTTTCTATAACCTTAAAATTAATTATGTAGGTGTGAATATATACACATGTATACACACATGTATATTGTGCCCTATATGTATAAATGTGTGTTTATTCTAGCTAACCATTTATGATTATAATATATGCTATATATATTAGGTAATATTATGGCTAATATAATTGAGAGAGAGAGATCGAGAACTCTATCCGACATGAATATAAATCTGGATGGAGCTGAAGAAGGAGGTTGGGGGCAGAGGCTGGTCACTCTGCTCTCTTCACAGAAAGGGTACAAGGCTGGAATTGTATCTGTCTGTTCCTTTAAATATCAGTGAGGAGGATTTCTTTTTTTAATTTCAAGCTTAGCTCCTGATCACTATTAATTAAAATGAAGGACTTTCCCAAGATATATATCCAAGTCGACACTTTTCCACCCAATGTCAGCTTTTTTGAGAAAAAACATGACAAATAACAAATACATTTATTCAAACAATAACAAAGAGAAATCATAGAATATATGCAAATGAAAATTTGTCAGAGAACACACATAGTGAATGAGTTCTAACATTGGGAATGAAATATCAACCAATATTCCCAGATTTCACCTGAGAGAAAATTCCCCAAAGTCTCTATTATGGCAAACTATAGAGAAATACAAAATTGAATTGCTGTCTCCACTACATGTTGACATCTTTCTTTCTCTTTAGGGGGCTGAAAAGAGTCTGGAACTATGTGTCTTCTCTCTTTGAAGCTAGAAACTAGAAGTCTAAGATTTCTCTTCTCAGCTCTCTCCAATTCTGTCCTTCACTTAGACATAAAGAATTAACCATTGAAGAAAATTCCATGCAAATGGGTTTCAAAGCTTGCTTTACATGCAAGAATGCATCTATGGATGTTTATGGATATTTGTAGGTAAATGGGCATATGGATCTATTATATATAATACATATATTGTATATATACATATA
This sequence comes from Monodelphis domestica, assembly GCF_027887165.1. Taxonomy (NCBI): domain Eukaryota; kingdom Metazoa; phylum Chordata; class Mammalia; order Didelphimorphia; family Didelphidae; genus Monodelphis; species Monodelphis domestica. The sequence continues at coordinate 225,703,434 of NC_077232.1, read as the reverse complement.
TATTTTGATTTACATGCATTTGCCCTATTTTTGTATTACCTATGTTCTTAATGGGGATTCCATTGCTACAAATGCTTTTTGAATCATGAATTTTACAACCTATTCCTACCTTTAACCCTCAAGGCAGAGTTGAAATGGATCCCCAGCAGCAAGTCACTTAACATCTCTGAGTCTTGTTTTTCTCATCTAAAAAATAAATGTTAGATTAGATGACCTGAAAGGTCCTCTCTAGCTCTAAATTTATACGGTTTTATTCCAATATTTTTAACTAATCCTATTCTCTGAATTAGCATTATCTATAGTTTTTTCCTGCCCTGATTTCTGAAATAAGGGCCCTTTTCTATTGGATTGATTAAATTAATTTTTTCGAATCTCAATACCATCATCTCTAAATTAAGAGTGTGGAAATTCCATTATTTCTAACATCTGTCATAGTTATAAGACATAATATAATTGTCACTTTTGTGCGTCAGTTGGAATAGGTTATGTTCAGAAGAACCTCAACGAGGGAGCTGCTGGGTGGCTTGGTGGATTGAGAGCCAGACCTAGAGACAGGATGTCCTGGGTTCAAATTTGACCTCAGACACTTTCTAGCTGTGTGACCCTAGTCAAGTCACTTAACCCTGATTGCCCAGCCCTTCTTCTGCTTTGGAGGCAATGCACAGTATTAACTCCAATACAGAAGGTGTTTACAAAAAAAAAGGAAGATCCTCAATTGTGTGTTAAGAGGGTTTTCACATTCCCCTTGTATCAAGATCTTATTTAGAACCCAAGAATCTCTCTAGAGGATTTATCTTCTTCACCATAAGTTAACTGTAGACAGTCTGTAATTCCCAGGTGTTCTATGTAGTACAAAGTATTCTGTGATGAGAATTCTGTCTTCCTACTGATATCGTGTCTACCACTCTCCTAACCTTTATATATGCTCTCAGACTGTGAGGACGCAAATGGACAGGTAAATATTGATAGACAGAAGTCTAAATACTGCCAGACTAGTCACTTCCTTATAAAGTGGCAAAGGAGCAAGAAATGATTGCACCTTTCTCTTTAGGAGATGTGTTTATTTTGTAGGATACAAGAAATAAAGGAAACTTTTCTGCAATCGTCGCTTGAAGGGACAGAATTTAAACTCTGGGAACTTCTTTGAGGGAGTGAATGTTTCCTCAATGCAGACATGAAACTGTAAACAAAAAGAGAGCTTGAGGTTTGAGGGAAGTATCTGTGTATAGCACTGGAAGCATCCAAGAACTCAGTCTCATTGTTGATTCTTAGGCTGCTGACACAGATTCTCTGAAGACCGACTAGGGGAATCCAGGAAAAGTTGTCTTTCTTCTCACAGTCATGGCCCAAGGCTCAGCACAGTCATTTTGCAAGGTTGACAAGCCGTAGAAAACTATAGGACAACAAATTCTAATCATTTCTTTTTTTTTTTTTGCTACATCTTGGCACTATAAGAATATAGCATCCCATAAAATATTGCGTTTTCATTATCTGCTCTACTGAAAGACAAATTCTTATAAATAGTGTCTATTTTGACTTACATTTTCACTGTTTCTGAGTGATTTGTTTGTTATTATTCTCTTTTTAGGATCACTGTAACTTAAGTAATTTCTCCATAAATTTTTCGATGCTCTGGTAACCCTGCTTCTTGTCAAAAATCCTTTTTATATTTTACATAAGCTCAAGATTTTTTTCACGTTTTCCATTTGTGTATTGTAAATTATAGCTTTTATTGGAAATAGTGGAAAAAATGCAAAGTCCTGTGATCTAATTGATTAGGTTAGTTGTAGATGGCAGCCAGAACTTGCCTGAGTCATTCACTCATAAACCTCATTTTCCCTCATCAGTGAGGGCTTTGCAATCTCCAGTTCTAGTATCATTCACTCTAACTTTTTTGACCATGGTGGCTGATTGAAGTGGATTTATCATCCTACGTTCATATTCAGAGTCAGTCCTTGCCTGGAACTCTGCCTGCTTCTACTTCAATCTCCTTTTACCCCTCTCACTTTGAAGTGCAGATGACACTCTAGTTTCAGGCATTTATAGTTCCATATATTATTCCAGATTTGATAATACAGTTGAAGATCGGGAGTGGAGGGCATTTAAAATGGCATACCTATTTTCCCCTGTGTGAAATAGCAGGTCCTTCTAAATCCTACTTAATTGTACTGTGTTTAAAATGCCTGCAAGCAACCTTGATAGAGGGGTGTGGAGAACAAAATGACTGATATATTCTCAATTGACTCATAAGGCTGGATTTTTCATCACAAGAAACATTACTTTTTTTTTAAATCTTTTCTGTCTAGTCAGAATTATGTTTTAAAAGAATCTCTCTATAGGTTCACAGATTTCAAGTTGGAAGGGATCTTGGAGACCATGGAGTCCAGCCCATCATTTTATAGATGATTAAATAGAACCACAGAGAACTTAATTAATTTTCCCAGGGTCATTCAAGTTGTGAATTTCCAAGGAAGAATTTGAACTCGGGTTTTCCTTATTCTAATTCCAGTACCATATATATGGCAACACTTAACTGTCTTCCTGAGAGTGACTTTTGAAATAAAATAATTAATCCCTAAATTATTATTAGAAGTTGGTTTTATGGAATCCAAGTGCAAAATCTAGTGGTGAATATCCATTCCTCTTGCAAGATAGTTTTCAATATATTATTATAGTTAAGCTATTTATACCCCAAATCATATGATTTAGAAGATTGGTTATTATTTGAATTATTATTATATGACAAATGCTTTTCAAATATTGTTTCATTTTGCTTTCACACATGTACTAACATAAACAAAACATAGGACACAGGTGATATTATTATCCCACTGAATAAATGAGGAGAAAGTCAGAAATTAAATGACTTGCTCAGGGTTACACAGCCAGTGTAAGGCACATTTGGGCTTATGTCTTCCTCAATCCAAGACTAGCACTCTATATCCTGAATCATCTCACAAATTTAGGACTTTTTTGTATAAAATATCCAGCAATAATGAAAAAGAAAACTAAAAAAATAGAAGAGAACTTTTGACAAGATGGTGGAATGAAAGGGGCAGTGTCAGCTGAGCTCCCACACCTTTACCTAATCAAAATGTCAAGAACATACCAACAGCATAAGCTGCATTCCAGTAGTAGTACTAGTCTCTTTCTTCCTAATTAATAGGAAATAAGTACATATCATCATTAAATCCCTACATCCAAGACTGGCCATTACAATTAATCATAATTAAATGGCTTTTAGTGATATTTTAATCTATATTACTACAATTTTCACATATATTGTTTTCCTTGTTCTATTATTTTTTACAGATCCAGATATTTATGAAATGAATATTTTTAATACTTATTTTCTGATATTTTATAATCCACGTTCTCTCTTTCTCTTCTATCCCTCCCAAAGAATGCAGTGATATGATATGAGTTGTTCATATATTATCATATAATACCCAATTCCATGTTCAACATATTGTGAAACAAAACAAATATCACTTACGATAGAGAAAAGTTCTTGGAGGAAATAAATGAACACTGTTTTTTCCATGGTGATGTGTCCAATTTTTTTTTTCATGAATCTCTTGGAGTTGTTCTAGATCCTTGCCTTGTTGATAATAGTTAAGTAATTCACAGATGATTATGATATATAATTGTCATAAATGAGTACAACATTCTCCTTCATCTACTCACTTCACTTTGTATCACTTTAAGTGTTTCCAGTTTTTTTGTTTTGTTTTGTGATCTTTTGGTATGCCATTTCTTATGGCACAATAATACTCCATTACAAATATATACCACAACTTGTTCAACCCTTCCCCAGTTGATGGACATACCTTCAGTCTGATGGTCTTTTTTCACCACAAAAAGAGCTTCTATAAATAGCTTTGTACTGGTTGGTTCTTTTCCCTTATCCTTCATCTCTTTAGCATTTAGTCCTAGTGAAATTGCTGGGTTAAAGGATATGCACAATTTGATAGCCTTTTGAGCATGGTTCCAGATTGCCCTCCAGAAAGATTGTATTTGTTCTTAGCTCAACTAGTAGTGCATTAATGTCTTGAATTTTCCACCTCCTTTTAAACATTATAATTTCCTTTTTTTTTGTCATGTTATCCAGTCTGATAGGTGTGAGGTAGTATCTCAGAGTTGTTTTACTTTGTATTTATTAAAAAATAGTGGTTTGGAACATTTTTTATATGTGTATAAATGGAGATTTTGAACCTTTGAATTCATTCACCAGAAGTCCTTAGTATTTCCCGAAGATCCCTATACTCTCTTCCATTGGCGAGATCACATTATTGGTATAGGTGGATGTATGCTCCTCCCATGCTTTTTTTGACCTGCAATTGGGCTGAAGTCAGGCAGTTCTTTTGCTTTAGTTATTATTAACAAAACTTTATAAATTATACTATTTAGATATTGATTATTAATTTTAATCTTTATATTTTTGGCTGACCATGAAGAGATAGAATACTCAAATATTTTAAAGCTAGAATAGATATATTTTTTTCAAGCCTGGGCACCTGCCTGACCATTTGTTTTCGCACCATCATGACCACTGAGCTCCACCTGTTCCTGATTCAGCCTGAGCTGTACCCTCACAATCTCCAGCCCTCTGAAAGCCTATGACCAGACCCACCTGCCACTCTGAGGCATGAGTTTTTTTTTCCTTGTAAGGGTGAGAATCCCTAATTTCTTTGGCCACCCCCCTTCCCATACTACATGTGGGTTTTTCCCAGCCTGCCTTAGTTATTTTTCAGCATGGAGAAAAGAAACCCCACCCCTTCTAGTTTTAAATCAGATTTTTTTAAGCTGACCCTGTACCCCTAGTTTATGTAAAAATTTTTTTTAATTTAACATTATTTTTAATTTGGTCAATTTCAAACATTATTCCTTGGTTACAAAAAAATCATTTTCCATTCTTCTCTGCCCCCCCCAATTCTCCCATAGCCGACCCGCAATTCCACTGGGTATTACATGTGTCCTTGATCAGAACACATTTCCATGTTGTTGGTGTTTGCACTAGGATGTTCATTTAGAGTCTACATCCCCAGCCATATCCCCTCGACCCATGTAATCAAGCAGTTGTTTTTCTTCGGTGTTTCTACTCCCACAGTTTTTCCTCTGGATGTAGATAGATCCCTCTGGGTTGTTCAGGAACACTACATTGCCATTAATGGAGAAGTCCATTATATTCGATTGAACCACAGTGTATCCCTCTCTGGGTACATTGTTCTCCTGGTTCTGCTCTTTTCACTCTGCATCACTTCCTGGAGGTCGTTCTAGTCTCCATGGAATTCCTCCACTTTATTATTCCTTTTTGCACAATAGTATTCCATCACCAACATATACCACAAATTGTTCAGTCATTCCCCAATTGGAGAATTTCCAATTTTTTGTCACCAAAAACAGTGCAGATATGAATATTCTTGTACATATATTTTTTCTTATTATTTCTTCGGTATACAAACCCAGCAGTGCTATGGCTGGATCAAAGGACAGAAAGTCTTTTAGCGCCCTTTGGGCATAATTTAAAATAGCTCTCCACAATGGTTGGATTAATTCACAACTCCACCAGAAATGTATTAATGTACCAACTTTGCCACATCCCCTCCAGCACTCATTACTTTCCATTGCTGTCATGTTAACCAATCTGCTAGGTGTGAGGTGATACCTTAGAGTTGTTTTGATTTGGATCTCTTTGATTACAAAAGATGTAGAGCACTTTTTCATGTACTTATTAATAGTTTTGATTTCTTTGGCAGAAAACTGCCTGTTCATGTTCCTTGCCCATTTATCAATTGGAGAATGGCTAGTTTTTTTTTTTTTAATACAATTGATTTATCTCTTTGTAAGTTTGAGTAATTAGACCTTTATCAGAGGTTTTTGTTATGAAGTTTGCTTCCCAATTTGATATTTCCCTTCTAATTTTGCTTGCACTGGTTTTGTGTGTACAACAACTTTTTAATTTGATGTAATCAAAATTCTTGATTTTACATTTTGTAACTCTTTCTAAGTCTTTTTTTGGGGGGGGGGGATTCAAATTTTTTTTCTTTCTAAGTCTTGCTGGGTTTTTAAATCTTTCCCTTCCCAAAGGTCTGACATGTATACTATTCTGTGTTCACATAGTTTACTTATAGTTTCCTTCTTTATGTTCAAGTCATTCACTCATTCTGAGTTTATCATGGTGTAATGTGTGAGGTGTTGTTCCAAACCTAATCTCTCCCACACTGTCTTCCCATTTTCACAACATTTTTTATCAAATAGTGGATTTTTGTCACAAAAGCTGGGATCTTTGGTCTTGTCATAGACTGTCTTGCTGAGGTCACTTACCCTGAGTCTGTTCCACTGATCCTCCTTTCTGTCTCTTAGCCAGCACCAAATTGTTTTGATGACTACTGCTTTATAGTGTAGTTTGGGATCTGGGACTGCAAGGCCAACTTACTTTGCATTTTTTTCATTATTTACCTGAATTTCCTCGATCTTTTGTTCCTCCAGATGAACTTTGTTATGGTTTTTTCTAATTCAGAAAAAAAGTTTTTTGAAAGTTCGATGGATATGGCACTAAATAAATAGATAAGTTTGCATAGGAAGGTCATTTTTATTATGTTAGCTTGTCCTACCCATGAGCAGTTAATGTTGCTCCAATTGCTCAGATCTAGTTTTAGTTGTATGGAAAGTGTTTTGTAGTTGTGTTCATATGGTTTCTGTGTTTGTCTTGGGAAATAGATTCCTAAGTATTTTATATTGTCTAAGGTGATTTTAAATGGTATTTATCTTTCTGATTCCTGCTGCTGAGATGTGTTGGAAATATATAGAAATGCTGATGACTTACGTGGGTTCATTTTGTAATATGCAACTTTGCTAAAGTCGTTGATTACTTCCACTAGCTTTTTAGTTGATTCTCTAGGATTCTTTGATTCTCTAGGGTGTCACCTGACACCTGCTAGCATGCAGCAGAGGCCACACCCTGGGCAATGGCTTTGACAGGCCGGCTAAAACTAGTGAGGGTAGCCATCGGGTCGTCGACCCCTGGTGAACTAGGGCTTTGCTATCCTCTGACGGTGACACTCTCATAAAAGATAAAAAAGGCATCAGCAACAGGTGGAAAGAACACTTCACTCAGCTTCTCAACCGACCCTCTTCAGTCGACCAAAGCACCCTTGACCAGATCCCCCAAAACCGCACCATTGAACAACTTGACGTCCCTCCTTCAATAGAAGAAGTCCAAAAAGCCATTAAACAAGGCACCTGGTAAAGACAGGATCCCAACGGAGGTGTACAAGGCCTTAAAGGGAAAGGTGCTCCAGTCATTCCATATAGTGCTGACCAGCATATGGGAAGAGGAAGACTTGCCCCCAGAACTCAGAGATGCCTCCATCATAGCCCTATACAAGAACAAAGGCGCACGAGCAGCCTGTGACAACTACAGAGGCATCTCACTACTCTCCACTGCTGGAAAGATCCTCACCCGTGTTATACTCAACAGACTCCTGTCATCTGTTTCAGAGCAGAACCTGCCTGAATCACAATGTGGCTTCCGACCAGATCGCAGCACCATCGACATGGTCTTCATGGTAAGGCAAATGCAGGAAAAATGCCTTGAACAGAACCTGAGTCACTACATTGTATTCATAGACCTGACAAAGGCATTCGACACAGTGAACAGGGATGCATTTTGGGTGATCCTTAGCAAGCTCGGTTGCCCAGCAAAATTCATGAAACTGATCCAGCTCTTTCATGTCGACATGACAGGGGAAGTCCTATCTGGTGGAGAGACTTCTGATCACTTCAACATCTCCAATGGTGTGAAACAAGGTTGTGTCCTTGCTCCGGTATTATTCAACCTATCCTTCACCCAAGTATTATGACATGCTGTGATGGATCTAGACCTGGGCATCTACATCAAATACTGACTGGATGGCTCACTAATCGACCTTTGCCACCTGACTGCAAAAACAAAGACAACAGAGAGACTCATCCTGGAAGCTCTCTTCGCAGATGACTGTGCTCTCATGGCCCACCAAGAAAATCATCTCCAAACCATTGTGGACAGATTCTCTACCTCAACAAAACTGTTTGGCCTGATTATCAGCCTCAACAAAACAGAGGTGCTGTTCCAACCTGCACTAGGGAGGCCAACTAACAAGCCGTGCATTACAATCGATGGCATGCAGCTTTCCAATGTCAAAACTTTCAAGTACCTGGGCAGCACCATCGCCAACGACGGGTCCCTAGACCACGAGATTAATGCCAGGATCCAAAAGGCCAGCCAGGCACTTGGGCAGCTGCGCTCAAAGTCCTCCAACACAGCGGTGTAAGCACTGCGACGAAGCTCAAAGTGTACAACGCAGTGGTCCTCAGCTCGCTCCTGTACGGTTGTGAGACATGGACACTGTACCGGAAGCACATGAAACAGCTGGAGCAATTCCACCAAAGCTCTCTCCGGTCAATCATGAGGATCCGATGGCAGGACCGTATCACCAACCAGGAAGTCCTTGACAGAGCCAACTCCACCAGCATCGAAGTCATCGTCCTCAAAACCCAGCTACGATGATCTAGATACGTCATCCGCATGGACCCACAGCGAATACCAAGACAGGTATTCTATGGTGAACTGTCAGCTGGACTCAGGAAACAAGGTCGACCAAAGAAAAGAATCAAGGATCAGCTAAAGTCAAACTTGAAGTGGGATAGCATTACACCAAAGCAACTAGAACTTGCTGCCTCTGACAAAATAGCTGGTGAACCCACATTAACCATGCCGCCACCACCTTTGAAGATGAACGACGTCGACGTCTTGCCACTGTGCATGAACGCCAACACCAGGCCACAACCGCATCTCCCGTAACAACTGGCGTCCCATGCCCCATGTGCCACAAAATCTGCGCCTCAGCCTTTGGACTTCAAAGCCACATGAGGGTACATCAATAGATGATAATGCACAATGACAATTGTCATTCTCGGTCACCAAGAGACTACCACTAGGATTCTTTAAGTGGACCATCATATCATCCACAAAGAGCTTGGTCTCTTCATTGTCAATTTTAATACCTCCAATTTCATTTTCTTTTCTAATTGCTACTGCTAGTGTTTCTAGTACAATGTTAAATAATAGAGATGATAATGTACATCCTTGTTCCACTCCTGATCTTATTGGGAATGCATCTAGTTTATCTCCATTGCAGATGATGTTGGCTGATGGTTTTAGATAAATACTGTTTATTGCTTTAGGAACAACCCTTCGATTTCTATAATTTCTAGTGTTTTCAGTAGGAATGAGTGTTGTATTTTGTCAAAGGCTTTTTCTCTGTCTATTAAGATAATCATCTGATTTTTGTTGGTTTGTTTGTTGATATGGTCAATTATATGGATGGTTTTCCTGATATTGAACCATCCTTCCATTCCTGGAATAAATACTACCTGATCATAGTGAATAACCCTCATGATCATTTGCTGGAGTCTTTTTGCTAGTATCCTTATTTAAGATTTTTGCATCTATGTTCATTAAAGAGATTGGTCTGTAGTGTTCTTTCTCCGTTTTTGACCTGCCTGGCTTTGGAATCAGTACCATGTTTGTGTCATAAAAGGAATTTGGTTGAACTCTCTCCTTGTTTATTATGTCAAATAGTTTGTATAGTATTGGGATTAGCTGTTCTTTGAATGTTTGATAGAATTCACTTGTGAATCCATCAGGTCCTGGGGATGTTTTCTTAGGGAGTTCTTTGGTGGCCTGTGCAATTTCTTCTTCTGATATGGGATTATGTAAGAATTCTATTTCTTCTTCTGTTAATCTGGGAAATTTATATTTTTGTAAATATTCATCCATATCACTTAGATTGGTATTGCCAAATAATTGGGCAAAATAGTTTTTAATGATTGCCTTAATTTCCTCTTCATTGGAGATGAGCTCTCTCTTTTCATCTATGATACTGGTAATTTGGTTTTCTTCTTTCCTTTTTTTTATTAGATTGATCAGTACTTTGTCTATTTTGTTTGTTAATAGTTCTATCACTTTTGATTTTATTCATTTGTCCCTTCATTTTTAGGATCTCTAGTTTAGTTTTCTTCTGGGAGTTTTTAATTTGTTTGCTTTCATGTTTTTGGATTTGCATGTCCAATTCATTGATCTCTACCCTCCCTAATTTCTTAATATATGAACTCAAGGATATAAATTTTCCTGAGTACTGTTTTGGCTGCCTCCCATAGAGTTTGAAATGATGTCTTATCATTGTCATTTTCTTCGATGAAATTATTAATTATTTCTATGATTTGTTCTCTAACCATCTCAAACTGATTTTGGAGTATAATATTATTTAATTTCTAATTAATTTTTGATTTGGCTCTCCATGTAACCTTGCTGATCAATATTTTTTATTGCCTTATGATCTGAAAAGTTTGCATTTATTATTTATGCTTTTCTGCATTATTTGCCATGTTTTTATGACCTATGGTCAATCTTTGTGAATGTACCATATGCTGCTGAAAAGAAGGTGTATTCTTTTTTGTCCCTATTTATTTTTCTCCATATATCTACTAACTCTAATTTTTGTAAGATTTCATTCACATCTTTTACCTCTTTCTTGTTTTTTTATTTGATTTATCTAAATTTTATAGTGGTAAGGTCATATCTCCCACTAGTATAGTTTTACTATCTATTTCATCCTTCAATTCTACTAGTTTATCCTTTAGAAATTTGGATGCTATACCATTTGGTGCATACATGTTGATTAGTGATATTTCATCATTGTCTATATTTCCTTTTTTCAGGATATATTTACCTTCCCTATCCTTTTTAATCAGGTCTATTTTTACTTTGGCTTTGTCAGATATCTTGATTGCAACTCCTGCCTTCTTTCTATCACTTGAGGCCCAATAGGTCTTGCTCCAACCTTTAATTCTGACCTCATGAGTATCTACCCGCCTCAGGTGTGTTTCTTGTAGAGAACATATGGTAGCATTCTGGATTCCAATCCACTCTCCTATTCGTCTACTTTTTGTGGGTGAGTTCATCCCATTCACGTTCAAAGTTATGATTGTCACTTGTGTATTCCCAAGCATTTTGATATCCTCTCCTAGTTCTGTCCATTCTTCTTTTGCTATATCCTTTTAAACCAGTGGTTTACTTTTAATAGATCTCCCTCATCCCCTACCTAAATATGCTTCCCTTTCTGGTCCCTCCCTTTTTGTTCCCTTCTTGCTTTTTTAGAGTCTATTAAGTTCCCTCCCCCTTCTACTTCCCTCCCTTTTTGTACTCCCTCCTCCCTACCCCCCTTAGTTTTCCCTTCTCGCTTACCCTGTAGGATAAGATAGAATTCAAGATCCTAATGGATCTAGATCTCTCAGAATTGATTTCAATGAGAGTAAGGTTTAACTATTACCTATTACCATTCTCTTCCTCTCTTTCTTATAAGAGTATTCTTTGCCTCCCCTTCCCATGTGTATCTTTGTGTGATAAAGATTATTCTATTTTTTTTTCTTCAAGTATCTCTTGGTACAATCTTCAATTCTCCCTGAACATTTTTCTTTTTTTTGCATATCATCTCATATCCTTTAATGCCTTAATCTTTTCCTATGAGTGATTCTTCTAATTACTATAATAATGAATACATTTTTGAGAGTTACAAGTAACATTTTCCCATATATTAATATATATATGTATATATATATATATATACATATAAATTGATCTAATTTCAGCCCTTAAAGAAGAGAGTTTGAATTAAAAAAAAAAAACATTTTTCCCTTTTTCCTCTCTTTCTTATTTACCTTTTCATGTTTCTCTTGGTCTTTGTGTTTGAATATCAAACTTTCCACTTAGTTCTGGTCTTTTCTTTTCAAAGACTTGGAAATCTT